>NC_057806.1:261138382-261154165 GCF_018294505.1 Triticum aestivum | reverse complement strand
ATTCTTAGAAATTCGTCAAACTGATGAATTTGACGAAGATCAGAGTGAAGAAATGGAACATGGGCGAAACTAAATCATCATAGAAAAATAAATCATGCATACAAGATAGATGCAGGTGAAGAACGTGCAATCATACAAGCATTCATGCTACACAAGATGAATTGAATAAATGAAAGGCATGATGAAATTCTTTAGTTCAACTTCGTCAGAATAGATCACAAATACTTCAGTAGCGGAATAACAGTAAGTAAAGAGTTGAGGAATTTGGAACCAGGCAGGATCGGTGAAGAAACAACGATTTGGTAGACCAGTTTCAGTTGTTGTACGAGCTGTACATCTGGTTGGAGTGGCTTGAGATTCAACCTAGAAGACACTTAGTCTTCACCGTATTCTCCTTGAGCTAAGGTCACTGAAGACCTCGCCAAATCACTCGTGGTAGTCTTCAAAGGTAGACTTACAAAACCTTCATAGACTTGTTCACCAGCACGCCACAATTACTCTTGGTGCTCAGAACATGACGCCTGCCAGTCTGAAAGAATGACAGTTTTAAAGGTAACAGGCGTCACGTCACACTAATCAATCTCTTCAGTGATGCTCAATCACCTTGACTCTGGTTGGGTTTTCCCTCACTTAGGTTTCTCACAAAGTCATCAGAGGAAGGGTTGCTCTCAAATGACAAGTGCCAATCTCTCTCTAGAGCAGCCAAGCAACAAGTGGTTATGGTGGTGGCTATTTATAGCCAGGGGCAACTTGATATGAATTGTCATAAATGCCCTTTCGGACATGACCGTTGTTAGGATAAGTATCCACACGACAGCTGGCACTCAGTGCAGCAACGGTCAAAAATTTGGACTATCAAATTTGTCGGGGTACTCGATTTCCTCACGATAGGCAGATTGCACTGGCGAAATCCTAACTACTCAATTAGAACAATTTCCTCAGCAACCAGAAGAACTTTGTCTCTATCCAACAAACTCGTCAGCACTACCGGAGATTTCCAAAGTCTTCATCTCGAAGAAATAGGTTTTGTATAGGTTTTGAGCATCACTTCGGAAATACGATTATGTATCACCTTGACCCCTGGTGGGTATTGTTATAAATAGATTCATAGTTGTTATTGCATAATACCTACTGTATACCATCATCTGAATGACTTACTGCCCCCCGATACAATTCATATAAACATTAAAACAAGCACACTATGCAATAAAAACAAAATCTGTCTAAAACAAAATAGTACGTGATGTCTACTACGCAACCTTCTTATAGACTCATGTTGGGCCTCCAAGCACATAGTTTTGTAGGACAGTAGCAATTTTCCTTCAAGTGGATGATCTAAGATTTATCAATCCGTGGGAGGCGTAGGATGAAGATGGTCTCCCTTAAACAACCCTGCAACCAAATAACAAAGAGTCTCTTATGTCCCCAACACACCCAATACAATGGTAAATTATATAAGTGCACTAGTTCAGCGAAGAGATGGTGATACAAGTGTAATATGGATAGTAGATATAGGTTTTTGTAATCTGAAAATATAAAAACAACAAGGTAGCAAGTAACAAAAGTGAGCAAAAACGGTATTGCAATTCTTAAAAACAAGGCCTAGGGTTCATACTTTCATTAGTGCAAATTCTCCCAACAATGGTAACACAATTAAATCATATGGCAATCCCTCAACGAGCAACAAAAATCACTCCAAAGTTTCTATTGGAGAACGTAGGACGAAAACGTGCATCAACCCCTATGCATATATTACACCAATGTCACCTCAGGAATCCGTGATTTGAGTGCCGAAACATACATCAAATGAATCAATAGAACATCCCATTGTCATCACAGATATCCCATTGCAAGACATGCATCAAGTGCTCTCGAATCCAATACTCAATCCAACATAACGAAACCTCAAAGAGCAAGACTGAATTCATCACAAGAAGGTAGAGAGGGAAGAACACCATAAGATCCAAATATATTAACAAAGCTCGCGGTACATCCAGATCGTGCCAAATCAAGAACACGAGAGAGAGAAAAAGAGATCAAACACATAGCTACTAGTATATACCCTCAGCCCCGAGGGTGAACTACTCCTTCCTCATCATGGTGGCCTTCAGGATGATGAAGATGGCCTCCGGTGATGGTTTCCCCCTCCGACAGGGTGCCGGAACGGGCTCCCGATTGGTTTTTCGTGGCTACAGAGGCTTGCAGCGACGGAACTTCCGATCTAGGGTTCTTTTCGGGGTTTTTGGTATTTATAAGAATTTTTGGCGTCGGTCTCACATCAAGGGGGTGCATGAGGGGCCCACAAGCAAGGGGCGCCCCCTAGGCTTGTGGCCTCCTCGGTCATGTCCTGGCCCAACTCCCGTGCTTCGGGTCTCTTTTGGTCCATAAAAAATCATCGTAAATTTTTAGCCCATTCCGAGAACTTCTATTTCTGCACAAAAAACGACACCACGGTAGTTCTATTGAAAACATCGTTAGTCCGGGTTAGTTCTAATCAAATCATACCTAAACCAAATTGTTATTAACATGGCATGAATACTTCATAAATCATAGATATGTTGGAGACGTATCAGTACGTAATGAGAGAATTGTTATCCATACTTCTGCATCTCCAAAAATTCTTAAAAATTAGAACAACATAAAAAATTTGTAACCCAATGTTGTGTAAAAAAAATCAGGATTTTATCTTGTTCCAGTACAGAATAAGAATTCCAATACTAGGCAGAAAAGTTCATGTTTATGCATAGGATCAAATCAACTATCATCCAAATCACCCTAAAGGCTTTACTTGGCACAAAATTCAAACGCAAAGATACAAACAAAATCATTACAATAGCAATAGTCATGTTGACACATCAAATAAAAAGAAAACAATAAAGATAACTATTGGGTTGCCTCTCAACAAGTGCTATTGTTTAATGCCCCTAGCTAGGCATAATGCATAGTTTCGAGTTGTCGTGGGGATCTCATGGCAGATGCCATGGGATGGCTAAAGAGAGGGACATACACGAGGGCACCGGTGGGCTCCAGAGGCGAGGTTGGTATGAGCGAGCATGAGACACAAGACGTACCCTGTAAGTGCATCTAGTGCCCCTTAGTGATTTTGGTGTATTGAAGACTTACAGGTTAAGGGACTAATGAGTTTGCGAGTGTACACAGGTCTATAAGTCTATGAGGAGTTTGATATTTATGATGAAAGTTGACCCCTAAAAATGAACGTCTTCAGCTAAAGACTTTGGTTTTCTTGAAGACTTTGAAAGTGAAGAAATTGGTGTGAGCTTCCAGACCTAGCGCCGCTGCTACTTCCATCATCGCCGGTGAGGAAGAGCTTCACTGCCTCGACCTCGTCGCCGTCGTACTCGCGCCGGCCACGGAAATCTTCACTCCGCTGCCGCCGTAGCTGTCTTCCTCCGCCAAGTTAGGGCGTGGAAGATATGAACGGACGAAATTCCCATCTACACTTCCCAGTTCATCGTGTTCTTCGTCAAGGGTAATTAAAATCTATTTTTACTGCCCTTGTTGATTCTGATAATTTTCACAAAATCTTCAAAAGGTGTTTATTCCTCAACTTCCCACTAGTTAAACACCTCACATGCATCTGTTCTTGATCTATTTCTCTAAGCAATGTTTTTCTTCAAGATTCCTCAATTGTATGGATTTTTCAATCTATAAAACTCTGGAACCTAAGTCAAAGACCGCTTAGTGAAATTCCTCAAGACACTCTTGGTCAAATTCCTCAAACTTGTTCTTTTTGAAAAACTTCTGAGAACGCATGTGACCTCTTCAAATTCTTCGCACCTATACTCTGTTCACAGGTACTCATGACCACTGCTGAATCACTAGGTTCTCATCAACTTAACTCATTTGCAATGTTCCTCGAAGAAAAATTGCATACCTCGTCAGAGAACTCTGTTGTTCAAATTCCTCGGCTGAAGAGAATGGCTGATGGCAAGAGACCTTAGAAGGGAGGAAAGAGATTGGAAGTCAACACAGCGTTTGAGATCCCTAATGACATCTATGCAAGGTACTGCACACCAGCTGAAGAAACCAAGAATGAGCGCAAGGTGCACATACAGAAGATAGAGAGGAGATGGGCACGGGAATGGAGTACAGATATGTAACTCCTAAATACATGAAGAAATTCACGATACACCCTCCTTTCCCAAGACCTCCATTGGCACCAGGCCAGATTGCTGATCCCACTAGCCTCAAGCGCGGTGGGGACTATCCTGATGAATGGGCCAAGCGGCAAGCGAAGTTGGCCAAAGTGGCCAAGGAATCAGTGAGGAAATTCAATGAAGACTCTACTGCTGCTGAGGCCTCTGCTAGCAAGCCTAAGAAGGCTATGCCCAAGAAGCCTACACACAAGCCCAGTGCCTCTGCTTCAATGCCCTCACGACCAAGCTCTTCAACTATGCCCTCATGGTCCATCTCTTCAAAGCCCTCACAACAAGCTCCACAAGCAGCTCCGGTCCCCTATGCTACAAAATCTTTAGCTGCTCCTGCAAAGTCCTCAGCACCTGTGCACCTTGCGTCGTGCCAAAGGATCACCGGCATCTCAATTGCTTCAGGAGCCTCTGCAAGTTCTTTAGCTCCTCTGCAGTCCTCAACATGCCCTACTTTGCTGAAGATAAAGGACATTGCCGGAGGAGGCACAAGACCAAGTCCTCACAAGAAGCAGGTCACCTTCCATGTACTGTCTAGTGAAGACGAAGCTAATGATGAAGAATTAGTAGAAATCATCAGAGACAGACAGCAACGGGCCGCTAGAGCCAAAGATACCGATGTGCCTCTTTTGCTGGATCCCAAATTGATCCTGGACTTCATTGATCTCTGGCACAAGGACCCAAACACTCCTATGCCTGATTTCAATATCACACCTGGCCAGAACCACATGTTCACAGCCTTCATAGGCGAAAAAAATGGAAGTTTGAGAAGGCCAGGAAGCTCAAGAAGGCTCAGTACAAGAAGGAGCATCTTCTAAAGAAGAACGTTGCCAAAATGACAACTGATGAACTTGTGACCATGCAAGCTGAGATCAACACACTCAGTGATGAATTTGACGTATACCGTGTAGATTGGCTGGGAGCCAAGGTCAGATTCGTCAACATGGCGAAGGGATTCACCTCAAATGTTACAACCCCAACGCAATATGAAATTCATCGGGCTGAAGCATCTGCTCAGCCTACTGAAGAACATGCCAGCACCGCTGATGAAAATCAGGCTGCTGAAGAAACTGAAAGCACCAGGGCTGATGAAGACATTCCAGCCGCTGAAGAAACTGCCAGGGCAACCTCTAGTGTTGCGCCTAAAGAACAAGCCAGGCCTGTTGAAGCATCTGCTACAACGCCTAAAGAGATTGACCAAGATAGGACAACTGCATCAGTTGTGCCTAAAGAAACCGAATCAATCTCCTCTGCTCCTCCTGCACCAACAACAAACATCAACCTTCCTTCTACATCAGAAGTGAAGAAAACCAAGGTTGCATAGCGAGCATCTGTGAAGAAAAGGAAAGCATCTGCTTCCTCAAAGTCTTCAGCATCAAAGAAGGCGAAGACTTTGATAAGCTCCTACGAAAATCCCATAGATACTGGTCCTCTGTCAAGCATGCCATCAAAGGAGATTGTTCCCTTTGGTGAGGAATATGTGATTCCCAATGAAGAAGATCCCTCTCCTGCTACGTCAGAGCAGTTGGATGAAGAAATTGAAGTGGATAACATCCCTTCAACCCCACTGGTATCCTCGCCCATTCCTCAGTTCACTGCCGAAGAGGCCGGCGTTGAAGAAATAGATGATGAAGATGAAGACATGGACATTGGGTGCACCACTCCAATTCTGGATGATGACTACTGGGAAAGTCATCACCCCAATTCACCACTGTTCACACCTCTGCAACAGATTCCTCAGTCCCCTGTTCAGACCGAAGAAATTCACACGGGATCTGAAGAACACGAGGCATCTCTCCTCACTATACATGAATAAGTTCCAGCCACTAGCGCTGATGAAAATATTGCTATTGAGATGGATGCCAAGGCTGCTGAAGAAATTCTCACTGAAATTCCTCAGCCTGTGGCTCAAGAGACTGTGATTCAAGAGGCTGTGATGGCAACTACTACAAATCTTCAGCCCAAGCCTCAAAATCCTCACTCCAAGAAGCAGAAGTTCAAAGCTGATGACTTCTTCGCTGAGCACATATTCTTCATGGATTATAACCCATATGACTCTGCAAGACTCAGACGCAGGCGCTTCTGGACAACAAGCCAAATGAATTTCTATTCTTCACTGCTATTCGATAAGGACAAGATCTTTGACCATGAGCAAATTCCTCATGTGGACATGGAGTCGCTGCCCTGCTTCACCCCCATCCTCAGTGTTCTTCATGATGCTGGGCTGCTCAACCTCTGCACCGACATCTGCGACTGGAATGAAGAACTCATTCTTCAGTTCTATGCCACATTGCACATCACTGGCAATGTTGAAGATGTCAAATTCATGGGTGCTGGACTAGATGACTCAAAATACTCACTACAAAGCACCGGCCTCTGAATTGCTTCACAGAGTCCCAGCCAGTCCTCCCACTGAAGGTGCAAGGCGCATCTATGATGAACCTAAACTTTCAAATCATCTGATGCAAGTGCTTGTGAAGCCATTGAAGCCAGGCCAAGCTCCCAGAACCCAATTCCTCGTCAAGGAACTGCTCTATGTGCCAAGGACCATTACAAGATATTGACAAAAACCCTCAGTCCAATTAAGGGCCACAACTTTGATGATGAAGAAGTTGTTGGCATCACGAAGAATCTGCTTTTCAACATCATCCATGGTATTCCTATCAACTACCTGATGAGGACATCAATACCATTGTTACACCCACATCCCCTGCTGTTATACATACTGGACCAATTACTAGAGCTCGTGCACGCCAATTAAATTATCAGGTACTTTCGTTTCTTGGTAATGATTCTAATGTTCATGAGAATATGATGCTGCCTAAATTGGATACATTTTTTTTGCTTACAAATGAAGGGCCTGGCATGGATAAGAGGGATGAACACTGGAGCAAGACCAAGCATGGAGATGATGGCATGCGCAAGGGGATCAAGAATGGAGTTACAAGTGATGATTTCAGGACTTTGAAGCCACCATAAGGAGTGCATGAAGCCTTGGACGAAATATACAAGGTGCCACTTCATAAATTTTGTTCAGAGTCTATTCTAGGTGCTACGTCACCTTATTATTGGGCCAGGCCCATGTATTTTCGAAATACTTAAGTATAGGCTATTTTTAGAGTCCGTATGTGTGGGGAAACAAGAGTTAGGGTTGATTTCAGACCCCTCCTCCAAGGACCACGAAATTCCCCCTCTTCCTCCATATATACATCCCTTAGGGCGTCGTTTAGACTTTGGGTTTTGTTTAGATTAAAAGTTCGCCATAGCTCCAACTTCACGTACTTCGTTTGTGTCCAACGACCAGACCAAGACGTCACAAAACCCCACCTTTGATCAATAAAACTTTCCTCTTATATTCGCAATATCCAGATTGCAATCTTAGTTTATTGCTTGTTCTTCGTTTGCCTGTAGGAAATAGACCTTCGTGGTCAGGTTGATCATGCTCCGGCGTGGTCATTAACCTCTCGGAGTTGGTTTAGCGATTGCTAAGGCGCGACATCCTCGCACGTTCGTAGTCGGATCGTCAAAGTCAACTTCCTCCAAAACGATAGCCACCATCTCATCGAAAGATGGGACACCTTTGCCTCTATCAAGTGGTATCAGATTTCCAGGTTGCTCGGTGAGATTTTACAGCTTTTCGTAGTTTAGATCGAGTCTGTTCTTCATACCTATAGTGCATGAAAAAGCCAAAAAAAATTAGGGTTAGTTCATCCTATCCAAACCAATCTGAGCCTTTGCATAATCTTTTCTGTATTTGCTTTGTTGAATTTGCAGTTGCATCGTCGTGTCAAGTTGCTGGTCTTAGCGTCTAGTCCTTTAGAGTTTCCAGTTCTGTTCACAAGTTGTCACGTCGCCGCTGCCATATATCACCACCGCATCATCATCATCGCTGCTGCCATATACCACCACCGCACCAAGTTCATCGCCGCTGCCATATACCACCACGACATATTCACCGCCAATTCGAGTCCATATCTGATGTAGGGTGGAACCCTATACGGCCGATCTTTCACGAAAGGAGCGGATCCCGCGAAGAAAACGAAGAACACGAGGGGGAAAACGAGGGAAATCATGCGGGGACACACGAGAGAGTCTAAAACCAACAAGAAATAGTCACACATATGCTAGATTCTCGAAACACAAAGAGAGATACAAGATCCACGATCAACAAGGGACGATACAAAGGTAGCCGGTTCTTCTCCGTGAGGAGGTCTTGTATCTATGAGGGAATCTTCTCCGCGAGGAGGTCTTGAATCCAAGTGGATCTTCTCTGAAGAGGGGCCACGGTCTCTCTCGTGGAGTAGATCCATATGGATGAGCGAAGCTCTATCTTACAAATGAGCTAACACAACGCTAACCCTAACTAGGAGGAGGGGGAGTCGTATATATAGTCTAAGCCATGAAGGGGTAAGTGGGAAAGAGGATACATGGGCCTCGGGCCCTGTCCATGCGCGCAGGCAGGCGCCGGATGTCCGGGCTGGGGGCCGGATGTCCGACTGTTCGCGAGACGCCGGATGTCTGGGGCACTGTCTGGATCTCCGGCTTGGCGGGGGCAGAATCTGTTCTTCTCTGGAATGGCGTCGCTGGATTTCCGGGGTTGGTCGTCGGATGTCCGGGCGTTGCTGAGGCGCCGGATGTCCGGGCAGGCGCCGGTTGTCCGGCCGCTGAAGCTCTTGGCCTTCTGTTGGTGCAGCTTCTGGGCGGCTGCATAGGCGCCGGATGTCCGGCCCTTGGCCTGGATGTCCGGCCGCTGTAGCGTCAGCAGCTCCGTCTTCTTCCGTCGTCGCTTTCAGGCTTCCCTCGCGGATGGTGTAGTTGTACCTTGGCGCTTGCACTCCTCCTCGTCGACCGTAGTGTTCCGACAATACCTATCCATGCACACGAGTGGAGTGTCAAGTAGTATACCATCCTCGAAGGGGTCAAGTGAGCACGTGTAAAGGAGATGATTCACCTTTGGGTATGTGAAGTAGATTTCGCACGTGTCACTCGCCAAAAGGACTCTTGACATGGTGATGTCCATAGGATGCTCCGCGTCATCTCCCCTCCCTTGGGAAAGATCCGACCTCGGGTCAAAAACCAAATCACCATGGGAAAGAGATGGCTTCACCATGTAGAAGTGGACGTTCACCAAGTAGTTGTCATCTTGAAGCTTGAAATGGACACTCTCCAATGTCGCACCATCTTGTGATTCCTTCAAAAGGAGTAAGGACAACAAACACTTGGAAAAACAAATGTGGTTAGCGTTAGTGCAAAACCAAGCATTCAAGAGGTGAGTCACCAAACAAGTGTCGTCATCATGCAAAGCATATGGTGTGACAAAGGATTGTGACATGGCATGTAAGCATATCAATCGAGCACAATCAAAGATATCATGGGGACAAGCATGTAAATGTGAGGTAGAGATGCAAATATGTATGACAATAGAATAAGCATCTACCTCAAAGTCATATCAAGCATGGGCAAAGCGCTCAATGAAAGGTCTATGGTACGCATAGGAATCATTCACAACACCAAAAGAAATGAAGTGTCTAAACACATGGGTCAAGTGCAAGACAATCCAAGCATAATGCGCATAGGGTGTAGTGAAGATAGTGTGGCACTCAACACAATAGAAAGAGCAATTGTTCATCATGTGTGAGGCAATCAAGGCAAGCATGTAGCAATCAATGGGACATGGCATATGTGAAGTGATGACATTGTTGCAATCAAACATATGGGAGGAGCAAGTAATCCAAGAATTGGATGCAACACATAATGCATATATATCATGATGCATGGAATGGTGAAAATGACAAGTCAAAGCAAGATCTCTAACAAGTGTGCAATCAAGTGGTCCAAGATCAATAACACGTCTCATGGTGCAAGCAACACAAGTAGTATGATCCGCAATATCCATGCTCATGGTTTGGGGGTTCTCGAAAGAGAAGGATATCACCTTGAAAGCATGTCCTTGTGCGTCCTTCACAATGCCGAAGTACAAGCAAGTGCGATGTAGAATCGTCGTGGTAGGTGGTGGTTCGCTCTCAAGAGCTCGAATGGTCAACTCACGTGACATGGAAGTTGACACGAGGTCCAAGTGTCCTACACACGCACAAAGCAAGGCAAAGAACGTATGCGCAGGGTAGATAAACACATCATCCATCATGATGGTTCTCTTCTTTTGCACATAACCATTAGAAGCACAAGTGCATGAATAGTACGATGCAACAATGGCTATATTCATGGCACTAGGTATATGGTGCAAAGAGGCAAGACAAGCATGCTTCACAAGGATTATGCCAAAATCTCCAAATATATGCGAGAATGCTATGGGGGCAATCTCATTAGCAAGACTAAAATCATTGGTGCACTCAATACATGGGAAATCATCTAGCATGATAGAGGGAACACATGGAGATATATGACAAGAAGCAATAACAATCATGTGCAAAGCATGTAGATGGTTGTCATCAACCGCATGAAATGAGCAAGTATGAATCATCGGTGATACAACAAGGCAAGCACTCATAGTAATCAAGTCGTGCAAGCTAGTAGTGCGAAGATGCAACATACTAGAGGAAATCATGGCAATCATGTCATGTGAGCAAATAATAGGCATGGGTAATGCATATGACATATCGCAAGCACGAACACAAAGCAAGATCATAGTATCATCATAGGAATGGGGCACAAAGCAAATATGGCAATACCAAGTGATATCTCCACCAAGCTTGCAAATACACATAGAAGTAGTAGAATCAATCATCATGTGTAATGCAAAGCATGGGTCACAAATGCATGGCAAAGGCATAGGAATGAGCAAATCATGCAAAGTGAACATGGCAAGATGGGCATACAATATGTAATGGACAATAACCCATAGCCAAGTGAGAGCCAAGTAGAAGAAATGCGCGAAGTCTTTGCGCGAAGAGAGCGGTGGGAAAGACAATCCATGGAATCCCAAGTCAGCATTGCTCTCTAGAGCTCGTTTTGTCAACTCGTGGGATTGCGAGATTGACAAGAATTCGTGGGTACCTACACAAAAGAGACACAAACGAAAGAGATTGTGTGTGTGGTAAATGTACACATCATCCATTATGATGTGTATGTGCACGTGAGAGTTAGCACAAGATAAGCATCGCTCAAAGAAATTTGATGCATGGTATAAGAACATGTCATCCATCATGAAAGAATAGTTATTGTGTATAACACGATGGGGACACAAATTGAGAATGCAAGTATATGGCACATCAATAGCATGTTTATTCATGGGAAGCATATTGTGCACACAAGTATTGGGATCATGCAATGAATGGGATGAATCAAAATCTCCTAAAATGTATGAGGAAACTATGGGGGTCTCCTCATGAGCAATATTGGAAAGATCACATGGAGAAAATGGACAACATCCAAAACAATGCATATCCGAAGCTAGGTGGTTATGGCATGGCATATGAGGTAAATGATGCAAAGGTAGCATGTCAATATCATCACAAGAGAAACAAATGCCAATAACCATAGGCTTGTCATCTATGCAATATGTGCAAATTGGGTTTATTTTAATAGCATATGCATAGTGATGTAGGGTAGGAACCCTAGGGGCCGATCTTTCACGAAAGGAGTGAAACCCGCGAAGAACACAAGGAACGCGAGGGGGAAAAGAGGGAAAACACAAAGGGAAACACAAGAGGAAACACTAAACCAACATGAATAAGTCACACATGTGCTAGATCCTCGGGTACATGAGAGAATATACACAATCCACGATCAACTAGGGACGATACACGATAACCGGTCTTCTCCGTGAGGAGGTCTTGATGTTCTTCCCTAAGGAGGGGTCTTGAATCCGCTTGGGGAATCTTCTCCGAGGAGGTGCGATCTCCGAGGAGAAGGTAACCCTAAAACATAGGTAGGAGAAGAGTATTTATAGTCTAAGTGACGAAAGGGTACACGGGCCTCGGCCCAAGTCGCTGCGCGCAGGCAGGGCCGGAAGTTTCGGGCGAGACTAGAAGTTCCGGGCGCCGGAGGTTCCGGGGAGGGTCCGTCCTAACCAGAGAGTTGGCGCGGGTGGAGCTGGGTTGGAATCCGGGGGCCGGAAGGTCTGGGCTGGCCAGAGGTTCCGGGTGCCGGAAGGTCCGGGACGGGTTCCGGGCTAACCAGAGAGTTGGCATGCGTGGGCTGGTCGAAGACGTCGGAGTCCGGAAGCTCCGGGTCGGCCGGAGGGTCCGGGGGCCGGAAGTTCCGGGCTCTGGCAGGAGGTTCCGGGCGGTCCAGAGTGTTGACGCCTGTCTCTTCTTCTACAGCCCTTGGCTCCGTGTCTTGAGCGTTGTACCTGATCACACATAGCATCTCGGACTTAGGCAGTAGCCATGTCTCACTTGAAGAGGATGGAAACTCAAGTAGGAATGATGTCACCTCGGATTGAATAGCACGCGCCCTAGCTGCTGTCATGGGCCCACTTGGAGCTTGGATAGTTGAGGTGGTGTCCATGGGGATGATCGTGGGATGCTCCGCATCATCTCCCCTACCTTGGGGAAGATCCGTCCTCGGATCGAATTCTTCATCACCATGGAAGGGAGAGAGATCTTTGACATTGATGATGTCGCTCACATTGTACTTGTTGCGCGGGAGGTCGATCTTGTAAGCATTGTCATTGTAGTGTGCAAGCACCTTGAAGGGTCCATCCTCTCGTGGTCGAAGCTTGGACTTGCGTTCTTGTGGAAAGCGGTCCTTGCGAAGGTGTAGCCACACAAGATCACCAATGTTGAAGACCATAGGTTGCTTGTTGAAGTTGAGCTTGGTCACAAGGCGTTCAACTTGGCGCTCGATGGTGTTTCTTGTATCTTCATGCACCTTCTTGAGATGTGTCACACGCGCACTTGCGTCCAAATTGATGCGCTCTTGGAGTGGTAGAGGAAAAATGTCCAATGGTGACAATGGGTTGAATCCGTAGATGACCTCGAAGGGGGACTTGCCGGTTGTTGAGTGTCTTGCCCGATTGTAGGCGAACTCGGCGATAGGTAGGCACTCCTCCCACTCCTTGATGTTCTTCTTGATGAGTACTCGAAGTAGAGCGGAGAGTGTGTGGTTGGTCACCTCCGTTTGGCTGTCGGTTTGAGGATGGTAAGCCGTGGATAAGAGTAGCTTGATTCCGAGCTTGGCGCATAGGGTCTTCCAAAAGTAGCTAAGGAACTTGACGTCGAGGTCCGAGACGATAGTCTTTGGCACACCATGTAGACGCAATATTTCCCTACAAAAGAGATTAGCAACATGTGAAGCATCATCTATCTTGTTGCAAGGAATGAAATGTGCCATTTTAGAGAAACGGTGCACAAGACAAATATGGAATCTTTCCCATTTAGAGTCCTAGGCAAACCAAGTACAAAGTCCATGCTAATGTATTCCCATGGTTGGTATGGAATTGGTAGAGGCATATAGAGGCCATGAGATTGAGCTTTGGACTTAGCTTTGCGACAGGCAGAGCATCGGTTGGTGAAATGATTGACGTCCCGAAACATCTTGGGCCAAAAGTAGTTCTTGGAGAGCATGGCAAACGTCTTGTCGCGTCCGAAATGTCCCATTAAGCATCCTCCATGAGATTCCTGCAAAAGTAACAAACGAAGAGAAGACTCGGGGATGCAAAGTTTGTTAGCTCTCATAAGGTAACCATCGTTGATGTAATAGCGTTCCCAAGATGGATGTGTCAAACACTTTGCATAAGGGATAGCAAAAGTAGGATCATGCTCATACAAGTCTTTTATATGCTCAAAGCCAATGACATCTAACTCAAGTTGTGTAACAAGCATGCATATGCGAGAAAGAGCATCCGCTACGATGTTTTGTTTACCCTTGATGTACTTGATGACATAAGGAAAAGACTCAATAAATTCACTCCATTTAGCATGACGCTTGTTCAACTTGGTTTGACCCTTAAGATACTTGAGAGTCTCATGATCGGTATGAATGATAAACTCATGGGGACGAAGGTATGTTCCCATTCATGCAAAATGCGGACTAAAGCATATAGCTCTTTGTCATAGATGGGGTAATTGAGTTGCGCTCCGGGAAGTTTCTCACTAAAGTAAGCTATGGGGTGCTTCTCTTGCGTTAACACACCTCCTATGCCATTACCACTAGCATCACAATGAATCTCAAAAGGCTTGTCGAAGTTGGGTAAAGCAAGCACGGGAGCATGAGTAAGCAAATTCTTAAGCTCATTGAATGCGGTATCTTGGGATGGTCCCCAAACAAAAGGCGCATTCTTCTTGCTCAAAGCATGTAAAGGCGAAGCGATGGTGCTAAAATCCTTCACAAAGCGACGATAGAAACCCGCAAGGCCAAGAAAACTACGCACTTGATGCAAGTTGGTTGGTTGTGGCCAAGTCTTAATAGCATTGATTTTGGACTCATCAACATGAACACCCTTGGAGGAAACAACAAAACCCAAGAAAACGAGCTTGTCAACGCCAAAAAGGCATTTCTCCATATTAGTGTAGAGTTGCTCTTGCCGAAGAGTTTGCAAAATGGTTCGAATATGGGTGACATGATCTCTAAGAGATTTGCTATAAACAAGAATATCATCAAAGTAAACCACAACAAATATACCAAGTTTCTAGCATGAATAATCTCATGATCCCTTTGAGCCTGGGTGGTGGTCCATAAAGAAAAAAAACAGGCAATCGCTGGAATACCCAGGTGCCTCAATCCACCCAGATGTGTATTAAAGTTGCCACCTTAAATAAACCATTAATTAACAATCTCACATCTGTCACGGATACACTCATCCAATCCATGTCTACTAGCACAATATGGCAATATAAGCAAACGTAGAAATAACTCCCAAGGGTTTGATAATAAAACAGGTAATAGGTACTACCTCATCTACTTCCCAAAACCCATAATTTAATTAGATCCTAATCATGCAATGTTTGGGGATTGATCTAATGCAACAAAACTGGGTAGTAAGAGGTATGATCAAAGTGTTACTTGCCTTGCTGATGATCCATGAAACCTAGAGATTCGAAGTAGCAAGCGGCGCACTCCGGGTACTCTATCGCAAACAAACAAGCATACAATAAGCACTCATCTAATGCACAAGTAAAACTCAAATAAGCGAACTAACCAGAAAGTTCAACTTAAGAACTCCGGTTTGCAAAAAGAAACAAATCAAACGAAGCAACGAAAGTCAAACGATAAAAGAAACAAGCTTCGTTTACTAATCTGGATCTAAGTAAAATTTTACAGAAGCAAAAACTTGTTTAAGTTGGTTAAACAGAAAGAGGGTTTCGAGACGAAACTCTAGGCGCTTGAATCGCCTGATTCCGATAAACGAGCAAAAAGTTATACTAAAACGAAAATCAGATCAGAAATCGCGATTGAAAATAATCACGGAAAATCCGAGAAAAAGAAAAACGGATGAACAGGCTAACGAACGAACGTTCGCTGTCTGCGGCTAAACGACGAAAACCGTTCGTTAAAACGAATGTACGGACGAACGTCCGCTAAATAACTAAACCGAAAAAACTGATCTAAAAAACTTAAACCGGGTTCCTTAAAAAAAATAAACCGACGGTTTTCTCTCGAAAACCGTGGTGGCGACGGGGTCTACCTCCGGCGGCGGCGGGTCAACGGGCGGCGG
>NC_057806.1:261119350-261137853 GCF_018294505.1 Triticum aestivum | reverse complement strand
GTGGCTCCGGCGGCGGCGGAACGGGCGGCGGCGGGGAGGGCAGCGGGCGGCGGCGGCGGCGTGGATCGTGGGCAACGGCGGCGGCTGGCTAGGTCGGCAGCAGGGCTAGGGTTTGGGGTGGGCTCGGGCGCTATATAAAGGGGGCAGGCCAGGGGAGTCCTGGCCGAATACGACCCGAGGTAGGTTCGCGTATTTTTCTTAAAAAACATTACACGCAGAAAAACAAATAAAAGAAATACTAAACGAACTCCAAAAATGCCGAAATAAATTTTCCCCGACTTCTAAAATCAAGCTGGACAAGGTGAATATTTATTTGGGGCCTAAATGCAATTTTGAAAAATGCACATTTTTCCTAAATTCAAATAAAACAACAGAAAAACTCCAAAATAAAATCTTATTTGATTTTTTTATTAAATCCTCAATATTTCTTTATTTTGGGAAAGTCATTTTATTCCCTCTCACTTATTTTTTAATTGAAATAATTGAAGATAAAATAAATAAAATGAAATGATCCTATTTTCAAAATTTGAGAAAACTCAAATATGAAAATAACGAAATCCCCAACTCTCTCCGTGGGTCGTTGAGTTCGTAGAATTTCTGGATCAGGCCAAAAGCAATAAAATATGATATGCACTGATGATCTAGTGTATAACATTCCAAATTAAAAATTTGGGATGTTACATGGGCAATTGGAGCTTGGAGCAAAGTTCTTCGCTTGCGAGGTTATGACAACTTTCTCCATCGATGCTGACCTTGACGGATCGTACATTGATGCCGGCCTTGGTGTGGAATATGTGGCATCGTTGGTCTTCTTCTTGGTGATGTTGGAGAGTCAAAACCTTGGAGACAACAAGGGCGGGACTTGAATCTTCATCGCAAAAGATTTGTTCTTCTTCATTGTTCACTTGGTGGTTCATGGTGACTTGCTCAAGGGCTTCCATTTCGCCTTCACTCATGGAGTCATAAGTGCCATCGTTGTTGAGGATCATGGTCGCTTGTTGGTGCACTCGTAGGACTTGTGGCCTCGGCCTCCGCAAGTGAAACACTTGAAGGAACTCGTTTTGATGGTCTCATCGGTTGGAGTTGATGATGATGAAGCTCTCAGCTTGAAGTTGCTTGTAGGAGGAGGATGACTTGTAGTTGACAAAGCTTTCTTGGAACTCGACTTGTCGATGGTACTAGTAGAAGGCTTGGTAGTCAGTGTTGGAGTCATTGAAGCTTGGTTGTTGGAGAAGCCGTGATGAGGACATCAATACCATTGTTACACCCACAACCCCTGCTGCTATACATACTGGACCAAGTACTAGAGCTCGCGCACGCCAATTGAATTATCATGTACTTTCGTTTCTTGGTAACGATTCTAATGTTCATGAGAATATGATGCTGCCTAAATTGGATACATTTGTTTTGCTTACAAATGAAGGTCCTAGCTTGGACAAGAAATATGAACCTTGGAGCAAGTTCAAGCATGGAGATGATGGCATGCGCAAGGGGATCAAGAACGGAGTTAGAAGTGATGATTTCAGGACTTTGAAGCCGCCATAAGGAGTGCTTGAAGCCTTGGACGAAATATACAAGATGCCACTTCATAAACTTCGTCCAGAGGCTATTTTAGGTGCCGCGTCACCTTATTATTGGGCCAGGCCCCATGTATTTTCGAAATACGTAACTATAGGCTATTTTTAGAGTCCGTATGTGTGGGGAAACATGAGTTAGGGATGGTTTCAGAGCCCCCCTCCAAGGGCCACGAAATTCCCCCCTCTTCCTCCATATATACAACCCTTAGGGCATCGTTTAGACTTTGGGTTTTGTTCAGATTAAAAGTTCGCCATAGCTGCAACTTCACGTACTTCGTTTGTGTTCAACAACTAGACCAAGGCGTCACAGAACCCCACCTTGATCAATAAAGTTTTCATCTTATATTCGCAATATCCAGATTGCAATCTCAGTTTCTTGCTTGTTCTTCGCTTGCTCGCAGGAAACAGACCCTCGTGGTCAGGTTGATCGTGCTCTGGCGTGGTCAATAACCCCTCGGAAGTTGGTTTAGCGATTGCTAAGGCGCGACGTCTCGCACGTTCGTAGTCGGATCGTCAAGGTCGACTCCCTCAGAAAACGATAGCCACTATCTCATCGAAACATCAGGACACCTTCGCCTCTATCAAGTGGTATCAGATTTCCAGGTTGCTCGGTGAGATTTTACAGTTTTTCGTAGTTTAGATCGAGTCTGTTCTTCGTACCTATAGTCCACGAAAAAGCCAAAACAACTATTAGGGTTAGTTCATCCTATCTGAACCAATCTAAGCCTTTGCATAATCTTTTCTGTATTTGCTTTGTTGAATTTGTGATTGCATCGTCGTGTCAAGTTGCTGGTCTTAGCGTCTAGTCCTTTAGAGTTTTGAGTTCTGTTCACAGGTTGTCACGTCGCCGCTGCCATATATCACCACCGCATCATCATCATCGCTGCTGCCATATACCACCACCACACCAACTTCATAGTCGCTGCCATATTCACCACCAATCCGAGTCCATATACGCCACCAGATATCCGCCGCCATCACGCCAATCCGAGTCCACCTGCAACAATATCTGCCACCAGTCCGATTTCCACCAGATTCATCGCTGCCACCAGTCTGAGATTCCACCAGATTCATCTCCGCCATCAGTCCTAGTCCGAGTCCTGTAATTGTTGCTTTGTTTTCGATTTCCAGATCATGCGATACTCCGAGTCGTGACAGAGTAGGACTCCCCAACTTTCGAGCCATCCGCAGAAGAAAATTAGTTCCAAACTCAAAAAAAAAATTGTTGCGGAGCAAAAAAAATTCTGGCTAGGCAGTTTTTAGATCATTTGTAGACTTTTTCGGAATTTTTTTTTGCGGAGCAAAAAGAAAGAGGAAAAAAGTGAAAAAAAGTGAAAAAAGAAAAAAAAAATTCAGAGCGTGCTCCTCCCTTGTTTACGTGCAGCGCCGTGATTTTGTTAGTGTTCTAGGCTCGTGTCTCTAGCACGGTCTAGCCTAGGACCAGCACAATACCGTCGTTGAGCGTTTATTCAACTTTGCATCTTTGAATTGATTATTGCTGACCCTTTTTGCTACCATATTATAAGCCTTCCTAGCTCCACATACATCTACGTCGTGCGTTTGACTCTCCCTGATAATCGCTCTATCCAAGCTTTGAGAGTTTTGACTACGACGGTTGCCGATCACCACCTGCTGTTGGGTAAGAACTGGTAAGAATTTGAGATTTTCTTGTCGGATTTGTGATACACCACCACCACCGCTTCCTAGTAGTCCGTAGGATAATATTCTTGTGTGTTTCTATTGCTGCTAACCATGGCAGGATCACAAGCCAATGAGACAGATTGGGAGAACATGACGAACAAAGAGCTACATGATAAATTTCAACAAATGATGAGTGGGCAGGTGCAAGATGTGCTAAACAGATTTGAAGAGGCCATGGAGAAGATAGATGGCATGGAGAAGACATTCGAAACAAAGCTCGATAACAATTTTAATGAATTGCTCGCGTGTCTTCCACCACCACCACCGGCTGCACCTAACACACCTCTACAACAACAAGAACAACAACATCGCCTTCCAAATCAAGTGGGACGGGCACTACGCATTCCCCTTGAGCCTGGCCAAAATTCTGGTGCTCCTGTTGACGCTTCTGTAGCTCCTGCTGTTACTGCAGAGGTGGAGGACCATTACGAGGATGAGGTTGATCAAAATCAGAACTACGTGCAACCACCAGCACCACTGCCACCAGGTCATCCTCATGCATATCATCGCAATGGTAGGGCTGCACAACCACCTCAGGTACGTGATCATGACCATCTCCCTAAACTGAAATTGAACATTCCACCCTTTGAGGGTAGATATGTTCCTGCTATATATCTTACTTGGGAGTTAGAAACTGAACAACGATTTACATGTTTACAATATCCTGAGGAGAGATGTGTTCCTGCTGTTGTTTGTGCTTTCACTAGCTTTGCATCTGTTTGGTGGTCTGAACATTGTAGATTATATCCTATTCCAGCTACTTGGGCTACTTTGAAAACTGCTATGCGTACTCGTTGGGTTCCACCTTATTATCAACGTGAATTACTTCAAAAATTGCAGCGTTTAAGACAAGTAAAAAATTCTGTAGAAGAATATTATCAGGAATTACAAACTGGCATGATTAGATGTGGTATTGTTGAGGAGAATGAAGCTATGCTTGCACGTTTTATGGGTGGATTAAATAAAGAGATTCAGACCATTCTAGAGTATAAGGAGTATACTAATATCACTCGTTTATTCCATCTTGCTTGTAAAGCTGAACGTGAAGTGCAGGATTGACAGGAATTGGCGCGAACTAACTTTTCTGCAAGTCAATCTTCATCATGGACACCACGTGCATCCTCTACTTCCATTGCACCAGCACCTCCATCAGGTGCCACCTCCAGCCGTGATACAAGAAAGCAGGCACAATCACCACTATCTGCCAAGAGCACACCTGCCGGGCCTGCGCATAGCTCTTCTTCTTCCATGGCATCAACAGGGCACACAAGTGATATTATTTGTCGTCATTGTAAGGGAAGAGGACATTTTGCGAGAGAATGCAAATCTCAGCGTGTGATGATTGCTACTGAGGATGGTGGGTATGAGTCCGCTAGTGACTATGATGAGGAGACTTTGCTCTTATTACACATGAAGAACACGGTGGAGATGATTCTGATCATGAGACGCAATACATGGCTCTTGAAGATGCTGACAGGTATGAAAGTTTAGTTGCTCAACGTGTTTTGAGTGTGCAGGTTACACAAGCTGAGCAAAATCAGAGGCATAATTTGTTCCATACAAAGGGAGTTGTGAAGGAACGTTCTGTTTGCGTCATCATAGATGGAGGGAGCTGCCACAGCTTGGCTAGCATGGAGATGGTGGAGAAGCTCTCTCTCACCACACGACCACATCCACATCCTTACAACATCCAATGGTTCAACAACAGCGACAAGGTTAAGGTAACACGTACTGTTCATGTGCATTTTAGTATCTCGACATATCCTAATTATGTTGACTGTGATGTGGTACCCATGCAAGCATGTTCCTTATTACTTGGTAGACCATGGCAATTTGATAAAAATTCTGTACACCATTTTCGAAATAATCAGTATACTCTTGTTCATAAGGATAGCCATATTACTTTGCTTCCTATGACTCCCGATTCCATTTTGAAAGATGATATGAATAGAGCTAATAAAGCAAAACATGAGAAAAATAAGAGTGAAAATCAGATTGTGGCAAAAGAATTTGAGCAACAAATGAAGCCTAATAATAAACCATCTAGTGTTGCTTCTAAAATTAAATTGAAAAGTGCATGTTTACTTGCCACCAAATCTGATATTGAAGATCTAGATTTTAGCAAATCTGTTTGCTATGCTGTTGTGTGCAAAGAGGCATTATTTTCATTCGAGGATGTGCCTTCCTATTTGCCTCCTGCTATCACTAACATTTTGCAGGAGTTCACTGACGTCTTTCCACAAGACGTGCCACTGGGATTACCACCTATTCGAGGGATTGAGCAATAAATTGACTTAATTCCCGGTGCATCATTACCCAACCGTGCACCATACTGTTCCAATCCAGAGGAGACGAAGGAGATTATGCGTCAAGTACAAGAACCGCCCGACAAAGGTTATATACACGAATCCCTTAGTCCTTGTGCTGTTCCTATCATTTTAGTGCCAAAAAAGGATGGTACGTCACGTATGTGCGTTGATTGTAGAGGCATAAATAATATTACTATTCATTATCGTCATCCTATCCTTAGGCTAGATGATATGCTTGATAAATTGAGTGGCTCTACAATATTCTCCAAAGTTGATTTGCGTAGTGGATACCATCAAATTCGTATGAAATTGGGAGATGAATGGAAAACAACATTTAAAACTAAGTTTGGATTATATGAGTGGTTAGTCATGCCTTTTGGGTTAACTAATGCACCTAGTACTTTCATGAGGTTAATGAACAAAGTTTTACGTGCTTTCATTGGACGATTTGTGGTAGTTTACTTTGATGACATATTGATTTATAGCAAATCTTTGGAGGAACATTTGGAACATTTACGTGCTATTTTTATTGCTCTACGTGATGCACGTTTGTTTGGTAACCTTGGAAAGTGCACCTTTTGCACCGACCGAGTATCTTTTCTTGGCTATGTTGTTACTCCACAGGGAATTGAAGTTGATAAAGCCAAGATTGAAGCTATTGAGAGTTGGCCACAACCCAAAACGGTCACACAAGTGAGGAGTTTCCTTGGCCTCGCAGGTTTCTATAGGCGTTTTGTGAGAGATTTCAGCACAATTGCTGCACCTCTCAACGAGCTTACAAAGAAGGATGTGCCTTTTGTTTGGGGTACCACACAAGAAGAAGCCTTCACGGTATTGAAAGATAAGTTGACACATGCTCCTTTACTCCAACTTCCTGATTTGACGAGGCCATAGAGAAGATAGATGGCATTGAGAAGGTGTTCGAAACAAAGCTCGATAACAAGTTTAATGAATTCCTCGCGTGTCTTCCACCACCACCACCGGCTGCACCTAACGCACCTCTACAACAAAAAGTACAACAACAACAACAGCAACAACAACGTCGCCTTCCAAATCAAGTGGGACGAGCACATCGCGTTCCCATTGACCCTGGGCAAAATTCTGGTGCCACTGTTGATGCTTTTGTAGCTCCTGCTGCTAATGTAGAGGTGGAGGACCATTACGAGGATGAGGTTGATCAAAATCAGAACTACGTGCAAACACTAGCACCACCGCTACCAGGTCGTCCTCATGCATATCATCGCAATGGTAGGGCTGCACAACCACCTCACGTACGTGATCATGACCATCTCCCTAAACTAAAACTGAACATTCCACCATTTGAGGGTAGATATGTTCCTGATATATATCTTACTTGGGAGTTAGAAACTGAACAACGTTTTACATGTTTACAATATCCAGAGGAGAGACGTGTTCCTGCTGATGTTTGTGCTTTCACTAGTTTTGCATGTGTTTGGTGGTCTGCGCATTGTAGATTATATCCTATTCCAGCTACTTGGGCTGCTTTGAAAACTGCTATGCATACTCGTTGGGTTCCACCATATTATCAACGTGAATTACTTCAAAAATTACAGTGTTTAAGTCAAGGAAAAAATTCTATAGAAGAATATTATCAGGAATTACAAACTGGCATGATGAGATGTGGTATTGTTGAGGAGAATGAAGCTATGCTTGCACGTTTTATGGGTGGATCAAATAGAGAGATTCAGACTATTCTAGAGTATAAGGAGTATACTAATATCACTCGTTTATTCCATCTTGCTTGTAAAGCTGAACGTGAAGTGCAGGATCGACAGGCAATGACGCGAACTAACTTTTCTGCAGGTCGATCTTCATCATGGACATCACGTGCATCCTCTACTTCCACTGCACCAGCATCTCCATTAGGTGCCACCTCCAGCCGTGATACAAGAAAGTAGGCACAACCACCACTATCTGCCAAGAGCACACCTGCCGGACATGCGCAAAGCTCTTCTTCTTCCATGGCAACGACAGGGCACACAAGTGATATTATTTGTCGTTGTTGTAAGGGAAGAGGACATTTTGCAAGAGAATGCAAATCTTATCCTGTGATGATTGTTACTGAGGATGGTGGGTATGAGTCCGCTAGTGACTATGATGAGGAGACTTTGGCTCTTATTACACATGAAGAACACGGTGGAGATGATTCTGATCATGAGACGCAATACATGGCTGCTGAAGATGCTGACAGGTATGAATGTTTAGTTGCTCAACGTGTTTTGAGTGTGCAGGTTACACAAGCTGAGAAAAACCAGAGGCGTAATTTGTTCCATACAAAGGGAGTTGTGAAGGAAAGTTCTGTTCGTGTCATCATAGATGGAGGGAGCTGCAATAACTTGGCTAGCATGGAGATGGTGGAGAAGCTATCTCTCACCACAAGACCACACCCACATCCTTACTACATCCAATGGTTCAACAACAGCGGCAAGGTTAAGGTAACACGTACTGTTCGTGTGCATTTTAGTATCTCTACATATGCTGATTATGTGGATTGTGATGTGGTACCTATGCAAGCATGTTCCTTATTACTTGGTAGACCATGGTAATTTGATAACAATTCTGTACACCATGGTAGAAACAATCAGTATAGTCTTGTTCATAAGGATAAAAATATTACTTTGCTTCCTATGACTCCCGATTCCATTTTGAAAGATGATATTAATAGAAATAATAAAGCAAAATAGGAGAAAAATAAGAGTGAAAATCAGATTGTGGCAAAAGAATTTGAGCAACAAATGAAGCCTAATAATAAACCATCTAGTGTTGCTTCTAAAATTAAATTGAAAAGTGCATGTTTACTTGCCACCAAATGTGATATTGCAGATCTATATTTTAGCAAATCTGTTTGCTATGCTTTTGTGTGCAAAGAGGCATTCTTTTCATTCGAAGACGTGCCTTCCTCTTTGCCTCCTGCTGTCACTAAAATTTTGCAGGAGTTCGCTGACGTCTTTCCACAAGACGTGCCACCGGGATTACCACCTATTCGAGGGATTGAGCATGACTTAATTCCCGGTGCATCATTACCCAACCGTGCACCATACTGTACCAATCCAGAGGAGACGAAGGAGATTATGCGTCAAGTACAAGAACCGCTCGACAAAGGTTATATACACGAATCCCTTAGTCCTTGTGCTGTTCCTATCATTTTAGTGCCAAAAAAGGATGGTACGTCACGTATGTGCGTTGATTGTAGAGGCATAAATAATATTACTATTCGTTATCGTCATCCTATCCCTAGTCTAGATTATATGCTTGATAAATTGAGTGGCTCTACAATATTCTCCAAAGTTGATTTGCGTAGTGGATACCATCAAATTCGTATGAAATTGGGAGATGAATGGAAAACAACATTTAAAACTAAGTTTGGATTATATGAGTGGTTAGTCATGCCTTTTGGGTTAACTAATGCACCTAGTACTTTCATGAGGTTAATGAATGAAGTTTTACGTGCTTTCATTGTACGATTTGTGGTAGTTTACTTTGATGACATATTGATTTATAGCAAATCTTTGGAGGAGCATTTGGAATATTTACATGCTATTTTTATTGCTCTACGTGATGCACGTTTGTTTGGTAACCTTGGAAAGTGCACCTTTTGCACCGACCGAGTATCTTTTCTTGGCTATGTTGTTACTCCACAGGGAATTGAAGTTGATAAAGCCAAGATTGAAGCTATTGAGAGTTGGCCACAACCCAAAACGGTCACACAAGCGAGGAGTTTCCTTGGCCTCGCAGGTTTCTATAGGCGTTTTGTGAGAGATTTCAGCACCATTGCTGCACCTCTCAACGAGCTTACAAAGAAGGATGTGCCTTTTGTTTGGGGTACTGCACAGGAAGAAGCCTTCACGGTATTGAAAGATAAGTTGACACATGCTCCTTTACTCCAACTTCCTGATTTTAATAGGACTTTTGAGATTGAATGAGATGCTAGTGGAATTGGATTAGGAGGTGTGTTATTACAAGATGGCAAACCTGTTGCATACTTTTATGAAAAATTGAGTGGGCCTAGTCTAAACTATTCTACTTATGATAAAGAATTATATGCTCTTGTTCGGACCTTAGAAACATGGCAACATTATTTATGCCCCAAGGAATTTGTTATACATTCTGATCATGAATCATTGAAACACATTAAAAGTCAAGCAAAACTGAACCGTAGACATGCTAAATGGGTTGAATTCTTTAAGACTTTCCCTTATGTCATTAAACACAAGAAGGGTAAAGAAAATGTTATTGCTGATGCATTGTCTCGTCGTTATACTATGCTTTCACAACTTGACTTTAAAATATTTGGTTTGGAGACCATAAAAGATAAATATGTGAATGATGCTGAATTTAAAGATGTATTGCAGAATTGCAAGGAAGGGAGAACTTGGAACAAGTTCGTTCTTAACGATGGATTTTTGTTTCGTGCTAACAAGCTATGCATTCCAGCTGGTCCGTTCGTCTTTTGTTGTTGCAGGAGGCACATGGAGGAGGACTAATGGGACACTTTGCCGTCAAGAAGACGGAGGATATACTTGCTACACATATTTTTTGGCCAAAGATGAGACGGGATGTTGAGCGTTTTGTTGCTCGCTGCACTACATGTCAAAAAGCTAAGTCATGACTCAATCCTTATGGTTTATATATGCCTTTGCTTGTACCTAGTGTTACTTGGGAGGATATATCTATGGACTTTGTTTTAGGTTTACCTCGAACAAAGAAGGGGAGGGATATCATATTTGTTGTCGTGGATAGATTCTCGAAAATGACACACTTTATACCATGTCATAAAAGCGATGATGCTGTTAATGTTGCTAATTTGTTCTTTCGTGAATTTATTCGCTTGCATGGTGTGCCAAATACTATTGTTTTAGATCGTGATACTAAATTTCTTAGCCACTTTTGGAGATGTTTATGGGCTAAGTTGGGGACTAAACTGCTTTTTAGTACTACTTGTCACCCCCAAACCGATGGACAAACTGAAGTAGTCAATAGAACATTGTCTACTATGCTTAGGGCTGTTTTGAAGAATAATAAGAAAATGTGGGAAGAATGCTTGCCTCATATTGAATTTGCTTATAATCGTTCATTGCATTCTACTACTAAGATGTGCCCTTTTGAAATTGTGTATGGTTTCCTACCTCGTGCACCTATTGATTTGTTGCCTCTTCCATCTTCGGAGAAGGTTAATTTTGATACTAAAGAACGTGCTGAATTGATTTTAAAAATACATTAGTTAACTAAGGAAAACATTGAGCGTATGAATGCTAAATATAAACTTGCTGGAGATAAGGGTAGAAAACATGTTGTGTTTGCACCTGGAGATCTTGTTTGGTTACATTTGCATAAGGATAGATTCCCTAATTTGCGCAAATCAAAGCTAATGCCACGTGCTGATGGTCCTTTTAAGGTGTTAGAGAAAATAAATGATAATGCATATAAACTTGAGCTGCCTGTAGATTTTGGGGTTAGTCCCACTTTTAACATTGCAGATTTGAAGCCTTATTGGGTGAGGAAGATGAGCTTCCGTCGAGGAAGACTTCATTTCAAGAAGGGGTGGATGACAAGGACATCAATACCATTGTTACACCCACATCCTCTGCTGCTATACATACTGGACCAATTACTAGAGCTCGCGCATGCCAATTGAATTATTAGGTACTTTTGTTTCTTGGTAACGATTCTAATGTTCATGAGAATATGATGCTGCCTAAATTGGATACATTTGTTTTGCTTACAAATGAAGGTCCTAGCTTGGACAAGAAAGATGAACCTTGGAGCAAGTTCAAGCATGGAGATGATGGCTTGCACAAGGGGATCAAGAACGGAGTTACAAGTGGTGATTTCAGGACTTTGAAGCCACCATAAGGAGTGCATGAAGCCTTGGACGAAATATACAAGATGCCACTTCATAAAATTCGTCCAGAGGCTATTTTAGGTGCCGCGTCACCTTATTATTGGGCCAGGCCCATGTATTTTCGAAATATTTAAGTATAGGCTGTTTTTAGAGTCTGTATGTGTGGGGAAATAAGAGTTAGGGTTGGTTTCGGACCCCTCCTCCAAGGGCCACGAAATTCCCCCCTCTTCCTCCATATATACAACCCTTAGGGCATCGTTTAGACTTTGGGTTTTGTTTAGATTAAAAGTTCGCCATAGCTGCAACTTCGCGTACTTCATTTGTGTTCAACGACCAGACCAAGGCGTCACAGAACCCCACCTTGATCAATAAAGTTTTCATCTTATATTCGCAATATCCAGATTGCAATCTTAGTTTCTTGCTTGTTCTTCGTTTGCTCACAGGAATAGACCCTCGTGGTCAGGTTGATCGTGTTCCGGCATGGTCAATAACCCCTTGGAAGTTGGTTTAGCGATTGCTAAGGCGCGACGTCTCGCACGTTCATAGTTGGATCGTCAAGGTCGACTGCCCCAGAAAATGATATCCACCATCTCATCGAAACATCGGGACACCTTCGCCTCTATCAAGCCGTATGACTTGGATGAGAACTTGGCATACTTGAAATCATCTTGCACTTGGCGTTCCGCTTTGGTAGCTTGGTGCACTAGCTCGATGAGGTTCGAGTATGGTTGGAAGTCGGCGATCTTCTTAATGGGATGATTGAGTCCATTCAAGAAACGTGCCATTGTTTGTTCATCATCTTCCGTGACATTGGCTCGTATCATGGCAATCTCCATCTCCTTGTAGTACTCTTCAACGCTCTTGGTTCCTTGCTTGAGGAGTTGGAGTTTCTTGAAGAGGTAGCGGTTGTAGTAGGTAGGTACTAAGCGTGCTCTCATGACATCCTTCATTTGCGCCCACGTAGTGATGGGTGGTTCACCTCGTGCCTCTCGGCACTCGATAACTTGTTCCCACCAAATGAGCACATAGTCTTGGAACTCAAGGGCTGCCATTGCGATCTTCTTCTCTTCTTCATAATTGTGCAAATGGAAGATCTTGTCAACTTTCAATGCCCATGAAAGGTACTCTTCGGGATCGTTGCTTCCGTTGAACTTGGGCATGGTGAACTTGAGCTTGCCATAGCGTTGCTCTTCATTGTGTTGGGGTCAGGGATGATGACGCCCATGTTGTTGACGATTGTTCAACTCGTGGTGCTCTTGGCACGGAGGGTTGTCGACCTCGTGTTGCTCTTGTCGTGGAGGATCTCCATTGTCTTCATGATCTTGAGGAACTTGTTGTTCTTGGCATGCTTGTGGAGGAGCTTGTCGAACTCGAGGAGGAACTTGACGGTGCACGCGAGCTTGATAAATCCTCTTGCGGACTTCTTCGCGAAGTGCTTGGGCATGTTCACGAGCTTGTCGGCCTCGATCGTCTATGGCTCGACTTGAATCGCGTAGAGCTCGTTGTGCCTCAAGTGCTTGAGCATCACTGAGTTGTTGTTCTTGACGTTGTGCCTCGGCATCTTGTGCATTTTCGTGTAGACGCGCGCGCTCTTCCTCTTCATGTTGTCGTTGTCGTTGCCGTTCTCGTGCTAGCGCAAAGGCTTCTTGGTTTTGATGTCGTCGGTGCTCTTGCGAGTCGGTGTCGCGTAGAGGATTGAGGCTTGCTTGATGCTTGTTGCGTGCGGCACGGCGAAGAGTGTTTGATGTCAGTGTACTTGAGCCGGAGAGGGTGAAGTCGGAGTGGCAACTTGAACGGCTCCTTCTTGAAGTGGAAGAAGAGCGGTTGAGCAACAAAGCGTGAATCTCGTCGATCCTTGCGTCATTCTCTTGCTTGTGATCGTCGAGCTTGTGGTCGAAGTAGTCCCTTGTACGTTGCTCGGAGAGTCACAAGTCGGTGGCGAGGTTGTCGATGCGGTCACTCATGGCTTGTTGCTCTTGATGCAAAGCACGTTGTGCACCAAAGAGGTGAGTCTTGGTGACGAAGGAGTTCATGTCGTCATCTTGCTCCATGACGAGTGGGTTGGTAGAAGTACTTGGCCTATCCATCATTCCAAGACAAATGTGAGTGGTAGAAAGAGAAGAACGAATACCAAATGTACCTTGACCGAAGTTGAAAGTGGATCGATGATCACTCCAATGTAGGACAAGGACATAGCACAATTGGTACCAATTCTTGTCGGTTTCTCACACCTACACAAGTAAAAGCTTATGGTGAAGCTTGGTTAGGATGGTGGCACAAAATTTGATGCAATTTGTAAGTGAGCTTCAATAATGTTGGAAAAGATTCGCAAGATGCAATGTAACAAGTAGACCAAGCATATAAGGTACACAGAAACACACACGCAGAAAGATAAGTGGGGTTGGGCAACCAAGGATGAGCCAAAATGTGGAATCCACAAAAATGCTCTTGTTGCACAACACTAGAGAGACGCTAGCACAATTGCACAATAGGCGGATACAAGAGCTTGTGCACAACCTACTTAGTAAAAATGCAACGACTTCTATCCCAAGTATGTTCTATGCAAGGTGTTCCGATGATATGATCCAAGATGATCTAGTATGACAATCTTAATGTTGTATGATGCTATGGTTCTTGCTTAAAAGCTCTTTGCTTATCTTTCCTTTTTGCTTAAAAGCTTGTTTGGCTCTTTGATGTTTGAGCTCTTTTCTCATGCAACGCTTGACGAACCAAGATAGCAATTGTGTATGCGGTAACAACTTTGTGACACAAGAGATGATACCAATATATGCAACAATGATGTATGTATGCTATGGGAAGTATGATCAGTAATGTGCACAAGTCTCGTTGCCGGCAATACTCAATGGCTAGTCTCGATGGGTAAGCAACGCAAAGGAGTAAGGCTATGATGGCTATCAATGTAATGGCAAGAGTGATATGTCCAATACCAAGATGAGGTTACCGTTCTTGCTTACGGTTGAAGGTTTCAAAAGGATGAGATTGTAGTCGTTGTCGTAGTGCACAGTCTTCAGTATGTTGGCGAAGATGCCGCTGCACTGTGGACGGAGTTGTCGAAGTAGCGGAAATCATCGAAGATGTGCGAACTTTCTGTCTGAGCCGGAAGGTCCGGGGTCCGGAAGTTCCGGGGAGGCCGGAAGGTCCGGGCGTAGCTGGAAGTTCCGGTGGTCGCAGAACTAGCAAGAACAAAGAATTGGGGATTGTGGATTTGGGCGTAAAAACTTGAGGAAAAACCCAAATCCGAAGGGGAAAAGAAAAAAAATTGGTGGAAAAGAAGGGTGGGGAGGCTAGATCTATGAGCCACACACAAAATTCACGAATCAAATCCAACAAAACTTCATCACACCAACAAATCACAAAAAAAATTTGGGGGCTATTTTTGGTGGGGATTTTCGGATTAGGACGAAAAACAACAAAATTAAGCTAGAAACACAACGGGGAGGCTCTGAAATCGTGATCAACATGGCTCTGATACCAAGATGATGTAGGGTAGGAACCCTAGGGGCCGATCTTTCACGAAAGGAGCGAATCTCGCGAAGAACACGAGGAACACAAGGGGGAAAAGATGTAACACCCACGATGCAGCTATATCTCCCACGCGTCGGAGCACGACTTAGAGGCATAACCGCATTGTAGGCAATGTCACAAGAGGGGTAATCTTTACACATCCCATGTACTGAATAAGAAAGAGGTACAGAGTTGGCTTACAATCACCACTTCACACAATTCATAAATATAGCATTACAATCATCCAGATACAATCAAGGTCCGACTATGGAACCAAAATAAAGACAACCCCAAATGCATAAGATCCCCGATCGCCCCCAACTGGGCTCCACTACTGATAGTCTGGAAAAGAAACATAGTATCGTCCCGAGTCCTCATCGAACTCCCACTTGAGTTCAGTCGCATCCCCTGGAACGGTATCATCGGCACATGCATCTGGTTTTGGAAGTAATCTGTGAGTCACAGGGACTCAACAATCTCACACCCTCGCGATCAAGAATATTTAAGCTTATGGGTAGGTAAAAGGTATGTGAGGTGGAGCTGCAGCAAGCACTAGCATATATGGTGGCTAACATATGCAAAAGAGAGCGAGAAGAGAAGGCAAAGCACGTCCGAGAATCTATGATCAAGAAGTGATCCTAGGCTACTTACGTTCAAGCATAACACGAGACAGTGTTCTCTTCCCGGACTCCGCCGAAAAGAGACCATCACAGCTACACACGCGGTTGATTCATTTTAATTAAGTTAAGTTTCAATTTTTCTACAACCGGACATTAACAAATTCCCATCTGCCCATAACCGCGGGCACGACTTTCGAAAGTTCAAATCCCTGCAGGGTTGTCCCAACTTAGCCCATCACAAGCTCTCATGGTCAACGAAGGATATTCCTTCTCCCAGGACGGCCCGATCAGACTCGGAATCCCGGTTACAAGACATCTCGACAATGGTAAAACTAAACCAGCAAAGCCGCCCGAATGTGCCGACAAATCCCGATAGGAGCTGCACATATCTCGTTCTCAGGGCACACCGGATGAGCCAGACGTCGGGTTGGCATAGACCCTTGTTTCCCAGGGGGCGCCGGACATCGCTCAGGTTGGACCAACACTTAGAGAAGCACTGGCCCGGGGGGGGGGGGGTTAAAATAAAGATGGCCCCTGAGTCCGCGAAACCCAAGGAAAAAAGGCTAGGTGGCAAATGGTAAAACCAAGGTTGGGCCTTGCTGGAGGAGTTTTATTCAAGGCGAACTGTCAAGGGGTTCCCATTATAACCCAACCGCGTAAGGAACATAACACCGGTATGACAGAAACTAGGGCGGCAAGAGTGGAACAAAACACCAGGCATAAGGCCGAGCCTTCCACCCTTTACCAAGTATATAGGCGCATTAAAGTAAACAAGATATAATAGTGATATCCCAAAAATAATCATGTCCCAACAAGGAACAAACTCCAATCTTCACCTGCAACTAGCAACGCTATAAGAGGGGTTGAGCAAAGCAGTAACATAGCCAAACAACGGTTTGCTAGGAAAAGGTGGGTTAGAGGTTTGACATGGCAATATGGGAGGCATGATAAAGCATGTGGTAGGTATCGTGGCATAGGCATAGCAATAGAGCGAGCAACTAGCAAGCAAAGATAGAAGTGATTTCGAGGGTATGGTCATCTTGCCTATAAAGTTCTCCGAGTTGACGTAAGCTTGATCCTCGTAAGCATACTCAACGGGTTCCTCGATCACGTACTCGTCTCCCGGCTGTACCCAAAGCAAGAACACAAACAAAGGGAACCACAATCAACCACGGTGCAATGCGCAAGCAACATGATGCAAAACATGGCATGATATGCGGGAAGTGATATGCAATGCATATGCATGCTCCGGAAGGAAAAGATTGAACCAGGCCTCAACTTGGCAAACCAAGAGTGTCGCTGGAAAGATGAGTTGATTTTGGTCGAAATCGATATAAAGATCACCGGAATCGGATGCACGGTTTGCAAATGGCAAGCAAAACAATAATGGCACAAAACTGCGATTAACAACATGATGCCATCTAGAATGCAACAAGAAACTAAGCTACTGCACTCTAACATAGCAACAAAGCACATGGCAGTGATTCACTCAAGATGCTTGACAAAATATGAACACTGAGCTATGGCTAAATCACACAATAGCAGGTTCAAACAAGCATGGCAAAAGTGCAAAAGATATCAGGTTCACAGACTTAGTGAAAATAACATGTCAGGAATTAACATCAGGAAGCAAAGTTTAGAGCAAGTTATCAACATGCTACAGGAACATATCATGGCTAATCAAGGCATGGCATGAAACTACTCAAAGCATATAACAACAGCCCCTTACTGGCCATAAGCCAAAAGGGATCAGAAAATATAATGGCACCCATGTAAGCATAGCAAGTTTCGTTAACAGATTTAGACTTGGCAGAAAACTGGACATGGCAGAAACAGAGTTACGTAGGCATGTTTGCGAGCTCGATGCACTCACCACAAGGCATTGCATGGCAAACTAAGCATACACCCAGCAAGAAGACATGATCAATAATCTAACCATGGCAAGAACACTCTCATAGCATGCATGGATCAACTACAACAACCTCGGCAAAATTGATTAACACGTAAACAACCTGCCAGGAACATTTTATAGCAAAAGTAGAGCAAGATTGAGTCATGCTAGGTTACTCCATAATTGCAAACAAAGACATGGATGGATAGAACATAACAATATCTCAAAATCATCCTTACTTAACATGCTCAAAAGAGGCATGGATCACTCTGTAGCAACATGAATACATGGCATAAAAATAACATCAGGGAAATGACTTAGAAGAATTCAAGTCCCTGAAATCAGCAACATCATGAGAGCTACTTTGCATGCTTGTGCTAGTCACCACAATGATCACAAAAGTACATGGCATACACCCCTGTAAACATGGCATGGCATAGCCCAAAACACATGTAGGGCTCAAGTTCATAGGAGGCACACATTAAATATGGAAAAAATGACAACTGTCCATAATGTGTTAAGAAACAGAAACTAACATTACATAGCACTCTTGCAACAGCATTTAGGGCATCAAGATGAACTCAAATGAACATGGTGCAATGTAATGAAATGAAGAGCACATCCAGACGGACAATTTGGTATATTACACGCCCAAAACGGAGCTACGGATGCAAAGTTATGATGCGATGAACATGGGCATATGTTATGAGGGAAAAAGGACATAGAAAAAAAAACAACCCCTTCGCGGGAAAAGTCAACGGCGGCGTGTCGAGGTTGGATCCGCCGTCTCTGGCGACGACGAGGCCCGAATGCGGCAGCGAGGCCGGGTACCCGCCGGACTCCGGCGGGGGTGACCGGATCTGGCCCCGGGAGGCGCGGGGAGGCGGAGACAGGCGGGGTCGACCGGATCTGAGGGCGGCGGCGGCGCTGTAGAACGGCGGCGACCGGAGCGAGGCGGCATCGTTGCTGTAGATCGGCGGCGAGCAGTGTGGCGGTGGGGCGGAGCCGGCAATGGTG
>NC_057806.1:261081971-261118858 GCF_018294505.1 Triticum aestivum | reverse complement strand
GGGCCCGACCCGGGCTCGGGCGGGCCGACGGTGATGTGGGCGCGGGCTGCCCACGTGGCGGCTACGGATAGATCTGGGTGGCGGTGCGGACGCGTCTGGTGCCGGGCGGACGTGTCCGGCGCGCGGAGGAAGGGGAGACTAGGGTTAGGGATGGATTTGATCCGAGATTTGGACGGGGAAGGCCTATTTATACATAGAAGGAGCTAGGAGGCTCCAAATGGAGTGCGGTTTTCGGCCACGCGATCGTGATCGAACGACCGAGAGGATGGAGGGGGTTTAGGTGGGTTTTGGGCCACTTTGGAGGGGTGTTGGGCTGCAACACACACGAGGCCTTTACGGTTCCTCGGTTAACCGTTGGAGTATCAAACAAAGTCCAAATGGCACGAAACTTGACAGGCGGTCTACTGGTAGTATACCAAGGCCGGTTGGCAAGTCTCGGTCCAATCCGAAAACGTTTAACACCCGCACACGAAAAGAGGCAAAAGGGGACGCCGGAGGACATAGGAGTGCCGAAATGCAAAACGGATAACAGGGAAAATGCTCGGATGCATGAGACGAACACGTATGCAAATGCGATGCACATGATGACATGATATGAGATGCATGACATGGATGAAAGTGCGTTATATCGACTAGAGGGGGGTGAATAGGCGATTTTTATGAAATTCTTCACTGAGGAATTTGCCGGTGAGGAAATTCCTTAGCGAAGAACTACTAGCAGCGGAATAAGTACTCAAAGGTAAACATAACAGAATACAAGCATAGTCATCATGATGAAATGAAGACATGCACAGAGTACAGGAAACGTAATCACAGGATAACACAGGACGAAGACAAACAGACTGAAGAAATTGAACTGAGGAAATTGAGAAAGTCTTCAGTCAAAGTCTTCAAACACAGATATGAACAAACATACATCTCAGTTATGAGGAAATGAAAGAGTTGAGGAAATAGAACCAGTAAGCTCGGTGAAGACAATGATTTGGTAGACCAGTTCCAACTGCTGTCTCAGTTGTACGTCTGGTTGGAGCGGCTGAGTATTTAAACTCGAGGACACACAGTCCCGGACACCCAGTCAAGGACACTTAGTCCAAGACACCCAGTCCTCACCATATTCTCCTTGAACTAAGGTCACACAGACCTCGTCCAATCACTCATGGTAAGTCTTCAGGCGACTTCCAAACCTTCACAAACTTGGTTACCCGGTGATCCACAATTCCTCTTGGATGCTCTAGACCATGACGCCTAACCGTCTGGAAGAAGCACAATCTTCAAAGGTAACAAGCGTTGGATCCACTCAGGATCAATCTCTTCAGTGATGCTCAATCACTTGGGGTTTGTAAGCGTTTGGGTTTTGGGTTTTTGGTTTTTCCTCACTTGATGATTTTCGCTCAAAGTCCTTGGAGGATGGGTTGCTCTCAAATGACAAGTGTCGGTTTCTCTCGAAGCAGCCTCGACCCGCTAGTGGTTGTAGGGGGCGGCTATTTATAGCCTAGGGAGCAGCCTGGCATGATAAGACATAAATGCCCTTCAATGATATGACCGTTAGGTGGATAGATATTTTGGGACAGCTAGCGCATAGCACAGCAATGGTCGGAATTTTGAGTAGCAAAATCCTTAGGGCTATCATGTTCCTCACTGTGTAGGCAATCCGCACTGGCGAATTCCTAACTCCTCAGTCAGGACAAATTCCTCAGAGACCAGAAGAACTTCGTCTCTATCACTGAAGAAATTGACTGAACTATATGAGATTTCCAATTGCTTCACTCGAAGGGATTGGTAGGTGTAGGATTTTGAGTTGAGCATCACATGGAAAATTTTCCTTAGTATTTCCTCGACCCCCTTTAATAGTACGGTGTTTCCTATTACTCAAGAAAGAGAAAAACAAAACTATGAAAACGAAAGTCTTCAAGCTTCATATTCCTCGCATGAATATCAAGTCTTCACGGACACACCAATTTCTTCACTTTCAAAGTCTTCATGAAAGTCTTCAGAAATGCCAAAATCTTCAGGCGAAGATATTCATTTTTAGGGGTAGACTTTTCCTATAAATATCAGACTCCTCATAGACTTATAGACCTGTGTACACTCACACACGCATTAGTCCCTTAACCTATAAGTCTTCAATACACCAAAATCACTAAGGGGCACTAGATGCACTTACAATCTCCCCCTTTTTGGTGATTGATGACAATATAGGTTAAGTTTTCAACGGGGATAAACATATGAAGTTTAAATACTGATATTGAGGAATTTGATTGCAAGATATAGAAGAACTCCCCCTGAAGATGTGCATAGTGAGGAATTTGCTTTTGAAGCAATGCACACTTGATGAGTTGAATCATGGAGATCTCTCCCTATATCTTGTAATTCATACACCCATTTAACATATAATATGAAGAATTTGAAATGCATGATGAAATATGGTGCCTGATGAAATTCAGCATGCATGCAATAATATTAACAAGGAATAAGCATGCAGAATAGAGTATCAGAGCATAGTGCATCAAAAGTATCAGAGCACCATCGGGTTTAAGATTACAACTCGATCCAATAAAGTTTCAGAAAAATGAGAGTTGTAACTTAGCAGATAAAAACGCTGTATATGGGAGTTAAAATAGACCCGCTTGAAGACTAACTCCAATTTCTCCCCCTTTGTCATCGAATGACCAAAAGGATCAAAACTGAGGACTAACGCCCCTGAAGATAATCAATTTGCTGAAGGAGCGCCAGCGTTGTTGGGGTCGTTGGTTGATGTAGGGCCTGCCGCAGTGTCGTCCAAATCTTCACGTTCATCAGTGTCGCGCGATGAAGAATATGAGCTGGCCACTAGAGAAGGAACCTTGACCTTCTTGAATTTCTTCGGTGGAGGCGCAGACCAGTCAAAATCTTCATGAAGACCCATGTTCTTCAGATCTTCTTCACCATACAGATGTGACAGGATTGCCCAGGTGCGACCGAAGACTTGATGGAGGTAGTAGTGGTTTTTCTTCACTGCATTGTGTGTGGCAGTCATGTTGTGAAGAAGTGAACCAAACTGATGCTTAACCCATTTGTGATTTTGATCCACCTTCTGGTGAAGACTAAGCAGAAGTTCACGGTCTGTCATCACGCGCGGAGCAGTGGCTTGAGGAGTGGACTTGGGAGCATTGGTAGAGTCATGTGTGGCAGAGTCATCATTGGTGGAATAAGATGCAGCTTTGCAAAACTGACCATCCAATGGACGAATGCCTTCATCAATTACAGCTGGTGCCTTGCCCTTTCCATCAACTGAGGAATATGTCTGCTTGAGGACTTCAATTGTTGGCAAGTAGCTGAGATGATTCTGGAAATCAGCTTTGTAGTTGAGTGAAGACCTTGTCCTGAGGAATCTCATGATCCAAGGTGCATAAGGCTTCAGATCAAACGGAGACAGTGCAACATTGGCCATAGTCCTCATGAAGAAATCGTGATAGTTGACAGGAATGCCATGAACGATGTTGAATACCAGATTCTTCATGATGCCAACAATTTCCTCATCAGATGAGTCATGGCCTTTGATAGGACTGATTGTCCTTGTAAGAATATGATAGACAGTTCTGGGCACGTACAACAATTCCTTCACGAGGAATTTGGTTCGTGGTGCTTGACCTGGTTTCAAAGGCTTCATCAGCACTTGCATGTAATGATGTGTGAGCTCAGGTTCACTATAGATGCAGCGAGCTTCTTCAAGGGGAGGACTGAGTGGTAGAGCATGAAGCAATTCAGAGGCTGGTGCAGTGTAGTGAGTGTTTTCAGACATCCAGTCTAGCACCCATGAATTTACATCTTCAGCATGTCCGGTGATGTGCAACGTTGCATAGAATTGAAGAATCAGTTCTTCATTCCAATCGCAGATGTCAGAGCAAAAATTGAGCAGTCCAGCGTGGTGAAGAACACTGAGGACTGGTGCGAAGCATGACAGAGATTCCATATCCACGTGAGGAATATGCTCATGGTAGAAAATCTTCTCCTTGTTGAACAGCACCGAGGAATAGAAATTGGCTTGACTAGCAGTCCAGAAATGCCTCTTCCTAATGCGAGCAGAGTCATATGGGTTGTAATCTTCGAAGAATATGTGCTCGCCAAAGAAATCATCAGCCTTGAACTTTTGCTTGCGTGAGAATGGATTCTTTGGCTTCGGCAGAGGAGTGTCAGTGAGTTGCATCATGACCTCAGGAATCTCAATCGCAGGTTCTTCAGGCTAAGGAATTTCTGGTTCTTCCTCAGTGGCAGTCTGCGTTGTTGGTTGTTCAGCAGCAGCAGTTTCTTCAGCGCTAGTGGCTGGAATTTCCTCATGAACAGATGCAGTGGGATGAGTTTCTCCAGAGCCCATGTGAACAGTTTGTGTGGGGGACTGAGGAATTTTCTGTAGAGGGGTGAACATTGGAGAGTTTGGATGCTGACTTTCCCAGAATTCATCACTGATTACGGGTGTGGAGCAGCCAATGTCCACATCTTCATCTTCCATTTCTTCAACGCCAGCCTCTTCAGCTGTGAACTGAGGCATAGGCAAGGAGATGATAGGTGTTGAAGGGATCACATCCACTTCAATTTCTTCTTCCAACGGTTCAGACGAAGCAGCAGAAGGAGTTTCTTTATCAGATCCGCTGGGGATCACATATTCTTCATCAAAAGGAACAAGGTCCTTTGATGGCCTGGTTGAGATGGGAACAACATCAATCGGATGTGCAAATGAACTTGTCGTAGGCTTCATTTTCTTCGGAGCTGAAAAATCTGAAGCAGCTGATGCTTTCCTTTTCTTCACTGCAGCACGCTCTGCAGTCTTGGTCTTCTTCACATCTGATGTAGATGGAAGGATTGGAGTTGAAGTTGGTGCAGGAGTAGTTGAGGAATCCGGTTGATTTTCTTCAGGCACAACTGATGCAGTTGCCCTGAGTTCTTCAGTTTCTTCAGGCACACCACTAGTGGGTGCCCTGGCAATTTCTTCAGTGGCTGGAATGCAGGCATGAGCCCTGGAACTCACATTTTCTTCAGCAGCCTGATTGTCATCAGCGGTGCTGGCATGTTCTTCAGTCGGCTAAGCAGATGCTTCAGCCTGAGGAATTTCTTGTTGCGTTGGGGCAGCAACATTTGAAGTGAACTGTTCAGTTATCTTTACAAATCTAACTTTGGCTCCTTGCCAATCAGCATAGTAGGCTTTGAAGTCATCGCTGAGGGTTTTGATTTCAGATTGGATTTTTACAAGTTCATCAGTTGTCATAGTGACAATGTTGTTCTTCAGATATTTCTCCTTTCTGTACTGGGCCTTCTTGATCTGCCTGGCCTGATCATATTTCCATTTCTCCTCTTGGATGAAATGAGTTAGCATGTGATTTTGACCAGGCGTCAGCTTGAAGTCAGGCATAGGAGTATTTGGGTCCTTGTGCCAGAGATCAATGTAATCGAGGATCAGCTTGGGATCCAAAAGCAGTGGCACAGGTGTGCCTTTGGTTCTAGCGGCCCTAACTTGTCTGTCTCTGATGATTTCTGCAAGTTCATCATCATCAGCTTCATCTTCTTCAGGTGGCACTTGGAAGGCGACCTGTTTCTTCTGAGGACTTGGCCGAGGACCTCGTCCAACAGTTGCCTTGGTCTTCAGCAGAGTGGGGCTAGATGAAGAATTTGGTGCAGCTGAGGAGCTTGCTGAGACACCAGAGGCAATGGAGATGCCCGCAGTCCTTTGGCACGAGGCCAGATGCGCAGGTGCTGAGGACTTTGTCGGAACAGCTGAGGACTTTGGAGGAGGTGCTGAGGATTTTGAAGGAGCAGCTTGAGGGATTGGTCGTGACGACTTTGAAGAGTCTGGCCGTGAGGGCGCAGCTGAGGAACTTGGCCGTGAGGGCACTGTTGGTGAAGCACTGGGCTTACGAGCAGGCTTCTTAGGCATGGATTTCCTCGGCTTGACTGAGGCCTCAGCAGAGGCAGCAGCAGCCGCAGCAGAGTCTTCATTGAATTTCCTCACTGCTTCTCTGGCTTGCTTGGCCAGCTTGGCTTGGCGCTTGGCTCATTCATTAGGATAGTCCTCACCGCGCTTGAGGCTGGTGGGATCAGCGATTTGGCCAGGTGCCAATGGAGGTCTTGGGCATGGAGGATTGAGTGCGAATTTCTTCATATACTTAGGAGTGACATATCTGTACTCCCTCCATTCTCTTGCCCATCTCCTCTCTATCTTCTGAATGCGCACTTTGCGCTCATTCTTAGTTTCCCCAGTAGGTGTGCAGTACCTAGCATATATCTCATCAGGGATTTCAAACACTGTATTTACCTCAGGCCTCTTTCCTCCCTTCTGTGGCCTTTTACCATCAGCCATTTTCTTCAGTTGAGGAATTTGAACAATTGAATTATCTGAAGAAGTATGCAACTTTTCTTCGAGGAATGCTGCAAATGAGTTAAGTTGATGAGAACCTAGTGATTCAGCAGCGGACATGTGTACCTGTGAACAGAGTATAGTTGCGAGGAATTTGGAGAGGTCATATGCGTTCTCAGAGGGTTTTAAAAAAACAAGTTTGAGGAATTTGACCAGATGCGTCTTGAAGAATTTCACTAAGCGTGCTTTGTCTTAGGTTCCAGAGTTGTATAGATCGAAGATCCACACAATTGAGGAATCTTGAGGAAAATGATGCTTAGGGAAATGAATCAAGAACAGATGACATGTGAGGTGTTTAGTGTGTGAAGATTTGGAGAATAAAACACCTTTGAAGATTTTGTAGAGAAACTTCGAATCAAAGAGGGCAGTAAAAGTAACTTTTAATTACCCTGAATGAAGAACACGATGAACAATGAGGTGAAACAGTGGAGTTCGTCGGTGTAGATCTTCCACGCCCTAACTTGGCGGAGGAAGACATCTACGGCGGCGGTGGAGGTGAAGATTTCCGTGGTCAGCGCGAGTACGACGACGACGAGGTCGAGGCAGTGAAGCTCTTCCTCACCGGCGACGATGGAGTAGCGGCGGTGCTAGGGTTTGAGAAGCTCGAGCTGGAGAGAGAGGTCGAGCGGAGTAAAAGAAGTGAGGAAGGGAAGGAGGGGTATTTATAGCCTTGGTGAAAAACTGCTCGCCCGAAGAAATTGGACGAACGTGCCCCTGACCCTTCTCATTCGCATGACATGTGTCACCCACGTAGTGAGAGCTGGAGATCATGTTAGATCGTGGGTGAGTGGATAAGTGTATCGTGGGATGCGGAACGGTTTGAGCGGCAAAGCCGAAAATTTAGATAAGATAGATTTTAAAGTACCGTTCGCAATTTCTTCAGCTGACAAGGACACAGTGAAGATTTTGAACGAGTTTCAAATAGAATGCACATGAAGAATTTGTGAACAGATTGGGTTGAGTATAGCATAGAGGGGAAGGGTCCGATCACATTCACTTAGCAGAAAACCAACTTGAAGAAATAGCAATAAGTGAATGCTGTAGAGGACATAAACTCATATATATATAAATAGCCAATGAAGAAAAACGGCGGAAACAGTGAAGACAATGCAAAGTTGAAGAATATGAATAATTTGAGGAATTTCAACTTTTGGTGGTGGCGTGACCTACCGTATAAGAATGATGATTTCAGACACCGCGTACAATTATCGTAGGGTTCTGAGAATCAAATTCTTCATTAATTTATTCACACTAAGAGTGTTATTCTTCATCGATTAAAGTAAAACGTTTCTTCATGTGTTGCACATCTAAGTCATCAATTTTGCATAAGTGATAGGATGAGTGTCCTTTTCACAGAACATTCGAAGATTCTAGGATATTTAGGTCACACCGCAACTTGCTAAATCTCTTCTCATCCAAGGGCTTTGTGAAGATATCGGCTAGCTGTTCTTCAGTCTTCACATGCTCAATAGAAATGTCGCCCTTCAACACATGATCACGAAGAAAATGATGATGAATCTGAATGTGCTTTGTCTTCGAGTGCTGAACTGGGTTGTGAGCAATCTTGATGGCACTCTCATTGTCACAGAAGAGAGGTACATTCTTCATGTTGACGCCATAGTCCTTGAGAGTTTTCTTCATCCATAGCAATTGGGCACAACAAGAACCAGCGGCAATGTACTCAGCTTCAGCAGTAGATAGTGATACGCAGTTCTGTTTCTTCGAGGACCAACAAACCAAAGATCGCCCGAGGAAATGACATGTACGAGATGTTGACTTGTGATCCACACGATCACCAGCATAGTCAAAGTCAGAATATCCAACAAGATCAAAAGCCGAGCCCTTGGGGTACCATAATCCAAGTGTTGGTGTGTGAGCTAGATATCGAAGAATATGCTTCACAGCCTTATGGTGTGATTCCTTCGATGCAGCTTGAAATCGGGCACACATGCAAACACTAAGTATTATATCTGGCCTAGATGCACATAAGTACAATAAAGAACCTATCATGGAGCGGTATACCTTATGATCGAAGTCAATACCATTTTCATCAGTGCACAGATGGCCATTTGTGGGCATAGGAATTTTGACGCCTTTGCAATCTTGCATGCCAAATTTCCTCAGTACATCCTTGTGGTATTTCTCGTGAGATATGAATATGCCATTGTGTTGTTGACGAATTTGAAGACCTAAGAAGAATTTCAACTCTCCCATACTAGACATTTGATATTATTCACTCATCATATAGGCAAATTCATCACTATAACGTTGGTCAGTACAGCCAAAGATAATATCATCAACATATACTTGGCACATAAACAATTCACCATCATAAGATTTAGTGAAAAGAGTAGGGTCGAGTGAAGCGGGTTTGAAGCCTTTCTTCATGAAGAGTTCCTTCAAAGTATCATACCAAGCCCGTGGGGCCTGCTTGAGGCCATAGAGGGCCTTGTTGAGTGTGAAGACTTTGTCAGGATTCTTTGGATCTTCAAAACCTGGGGGTTGAGCAACATATACTTCTTCCTCAAGCTTACCATTGAGGAATGCACTTTTCACATCCATTTGATATAAAGTGATATCATGATGGTTAGCATAAGCAAGTAATATGCGAATAGCCTCAAGTCTAGCAACAATTGCAAAAGTTTCATCGAAATCAATTCCTTCAACCTGTGTGTAGCCTTGAGCTACAAGCCATGCCTTATTCCTCACAATAAGGCCATTTTCATCTTGCTTGTTGCGGTAGATCCACTTTGTGCCGATGATATTGTGCTTGCGAGGATCTGGACGTTTGACCAGTTCCCAGACATTGTTGAGCTCGAACTGATGTAGTTCTTCTTGCATGGCCTGAATCCACTCAGGCTCCAGAAATGCTTCATCTACCTTAGTGGGCTCTGTAATAGAGACAAAAGCATACTGCCCACAAAAGTTAGACAAATGTGAAGCTTTTGAGCATGTGAGAGGACCTAGCGCTTTGATGTCATTGATGATCTTTTCAACTTGCACTTCTTTTGCAATGCGAGGATGAGTTGGTTGTCGTTGAAGAATTTGATCAACGTTTTCTTCAGCACCATTTTCTTCAGGTGCATTAGCTCGATGTACTTCATGTTCTGGAATGAACTCTTCAGCAGATTCTTCAGTAGGAATGACATCCTCAGTAGCCTTGAACTTGATAGTTTCCTTAGGTGCTGGTTCATCTATCACAGTAGGTAGGTGCTCTCTTTGTGAGCCATTAGTTTCATGGAACCGCACATCTACAGTTTCAACAACTTTGTGAAGAACGTTGTTGAAGACTCTGTAGGTGTGCGAGTCCTTTCCGTAACCAAGCATAAACCCTTCATGTGCTTTCGGTGCAAATTTTGAGTTGTGATGAGGATCTCTAATCCAACATTTAACACCGAAGACTTTGAAATAACTTACATTGGGTTTCTTATCAGTGATGAGTTCATAGGCAGTCTTTTTGAAGAATTTGTGAAGATATACTCTGTTGATGATGTGGCACGCAGTATCAATTGCCTCAGTCCAAAAACGAAGAGACGTTTTGTATTCATCAAGCATAGTGTGAGCCATCTCAACAAGAGTCCTGTTCTTGCGCTCCACGATGCCGTTCTGCTGAGGAGTGTAAGGAGCAGATAACTCATGAGTAATACCAAGTTCATCAAGATAGTCATCGAGACCAGAATTCTTGAACTCAGTGCCATTATCACTTTTGATGTGCTTGATCTTCACACCAAAGTTGGTTGAAGCCCTCGAGGAAAATCGTTTGAAGACTTCCTGCACTTCATGTTTGTAAGTAACAAGGTGTACCCATGTGTAACAAGAATAATCATCAACAATAACGAAGCCACATTGAGATGCTTCATTTGAGATAGAAGAATAATGATTAGGACCAAAGAGATCCATGTGAAGCAATTCAAATGGGCGAGTGGTGGTCATGATAGTCTTCGCTGGATGCTTGGCCTTGGTCATCTTCCCAGCTTCACAGGCTCTGCATAGGTGATCCTTGAGGAATTTGACATTCTCGATGCCAATGACATGCTTCTTCTTCGCAAGCGTGTGCAAATTCCTCATGCCTGCATGACCAAGTCGTCGATGCCAGAGCCAGCCTTCTGAAGCTTTTGCAAGTAAGCACATGGCTGGTTGTGGTCCTGTAGAGAAATCAACAATATACAGGTCTCCTCTCCTAAAGCCTTCGAAGACTTTGGAATTGTCAGCTTCCATAACCACAACACAACGGTACTTGCCAAAGACAACAACCATATCAAGATCACAAAGCATTGAGACAGACATAAAGTTGTATCCTAAGGACTCAACAAGCATGGCTTTGTCCATGTGTCGATCCTTTGTAATCGCAACCTTACCTAGACCCAATACCCGAATTTTGCCTTTGTTAGCAAAGATGATATGCTTCAGATGCGATGGTGATAATGGAGCATCCATCAATAGATTCTTGTCACCAGTCATGTTGTTTGTACATCCACTATCGAGGACCCACTCAGTGGCTTTGGGTTGATCATCCTGCAGATGAATTAGTGCAGCTTACAAACTCATATACTTCATCAGTGAAGAATATGACATCAATTCATCAGATCAATTTCATCAAGTAAAAGAACTGATAAAGCAATATGAGGATGTGAGAAATGAAAGTTCATTTCTTCATGATTAGCCTGCGTCCAATCAGGCAGCTCCGGTCTCCAGCAAATTCTTTAGACGATTATGTGCGTCTTGAGACCTGACCCTGCAAAAGAGATTAGTTCTTTTTCTTCACCACCCACATCTGAGGGGGTGGCAAAGAGTTCATCATTCTACAAGCTCCATATGAGAAGGATGGCATAGAAGCCAGTCCATTTCGTTTCACATAAGAGGGGTTGGAGTAAGCATAAGAGTATGCAGAGAAATTCTTCGAGGACTTATGGACATAATGATTTGAAGAATAATGCATATATACATAATCCTTAGATCTTCCCTGCGAAACAGACGGGTTAGCACGATGATGTTCATATGAGGACTTTGATCCATATGAGGAATTTGGTCCGTATGAGGACTTAAATCCATATGAAGAATTTGGTCCATATGAAGAATTTGATCTGGGGTTCCTATTCTTCACAGGTGGTGTCATGATGACATTCACCTGAAGATTTTCAAGGCATCTTTTGGGAACCCAGATTTTCTTCATCGGGGAGCCGTTCCTGCAGTTAGTGCCAACTTATCTAGCAAATACTTCACCATTCAGATTTTTGTATAGCTTATAGTTGGAGTCAATTGACTCATCATCAGAATGAGGAGATTCACATGCAAATCCAGATAAGTTAGATGGATCAACTGGAGGTCCCTTTGCAGCAACCCATGTAGTTTTGGGGTACTGCTCAGGCTTCCAATATGTACCATTAGCATTGATTTTCCTCTCAAAGGCGATACCCTCTTTCCTAGGGTTCCTGTTGAGGGTCTGCTTTTTAAGCACATCACAAAGAGCCTGATGCCCTTTGAGGATTTTGTACATGCCTGTCGTGTACAATTCCTTTAGCCCTGCATCGTCAATGATACTAGCAATGTCCTCAGATGAGGAATTAGTGATAGTAGAGGCACGTGAAGAATTTGAAACATTAGTAGCATTTGAACATTCAGGTGAAGAATTAGCAGATTCACGTTCAATGCACTTCAAGCATGGAGGAACAAATTCTTCCTGAGAAGTGCTGATTTGTTGAGCAAGTAATGAATCGCGCTCCTTCTGAAGATCTTCATAACTCACTCTTAGCTTCTCAAGGTCTTGCTTTCTTTGAAGAAATTCATAAGAAAGCTTCTCATGATCCGATAAGAGAGTGTTATGATGACTTTGAAGTTTGTCAAGCTTGGACTGAAGTTTCTGAAGATTTTCAGTCAAAGTTTCAGTGCGATCCATTTCTTCACCCAACATATCATCACTTTTATTTAGCATGTTTTGAACCTTTTCTAAAGCCCTTTGTTGTTTTATAGCAATCTTAGCAAGGTTAGAATAGCTGGGCTTAAGGTTTTCATCAGATTCATTCTCACTTGATTCAGAGGAGGTATATTTGAGTACCTTGGCACCCTTTGCCATGAAGCAACAGGTGGGAGCGTAGTCATCATCCCCTTCATCAGCCTTGTTGGTGAGGTCATTTTCCTCAGTGTTGAAGATAGACTTGCTGACGAATGCAGTAGCGAGAGCAAGGCTCGCCACTCCGGATTCGGACTCATCAGATGATTCCTCTTCCTCATTTTCTTCAGATTCAGCCCCACAGTCCATTTCCTTGCCAATTAATGCCCTGGCCTTCTTGGAGATGCTCTTCTTGTGATATGAAGGCTTTGAGGATTTTGATGATGAGGATTTTTTGGATTTCTTCTTTTTCTTTGCATCATCAGAACTGTAATCCTTGTATTTCTTCTTCTTTGATTCCTTTTCCCACCGAGGACAATCTTGAATGAAATGTCCAGGTTTCTTGCATTTGTGACAGAGCCTCTTCTTGTAGTCACTGGATGAGGAATCATTGCTCCTTGAGGATCTTCCAAGATGACCACGTCTTGAGAACTTTTGGAACTTCTTCACGAGCAGAGCCATATCATGGCTCAGTTCGTCAGGATCACCAAGGCTGCTACCAGAGTCTTCATCTTCAGACTCAGATACTGCCTTGGCCTTCAGTGCACGTGTTCTGCCACAGGTTGAACCATAGAGATCTCTCTTTTCATCAAGTTGGAACTCATGAGTATTTAGCCTCTCGAGAATATCAGCGGGATCAAGTGACTTGTAATCAGCACGTTCTTGTACCATCAATGCCAGAGTGTCAAATGAGGAATCAAGCGATCTCAACAATTTCTTCACCACCTCATGGTCGGTGATGTCAGTGGCACCAAGTGCTTGAAGCTCATTTGAGATGTCAGTGAGGCGATCGAAGGTTTGTTGAACATTTTCATTGTCGAGTCTTTTGAAGCGGTTGAAGAGATTGCGAAGAACATCAACTCGAGAGTCACGCTGAGTTGAGACTCCTTCATTCACTTTGGACAACCTGTCCCAGATAAGCTTCGCTGTTTCCAAAGCACTCACTCTGCCATACTGTCCTTTGCTCAGATGGCCACATATGATATTCTTCGCTTGAGAGTCGAGTTGCTTGAATCTCTTCACATCAGCAGCATCCAGAGAAGGTGTGACTGAGGGAACACCATTTTCCACAACATACCAGAGATCGTTATCAATTGCTTCAAGATGCATTCGCATCTTATTCTTCCAGTAGGGGTAGTCCGTCCCATCGAAGGTAGGACATCCAGCAGAGATCTTGATCATACCTGCGGTCGACACAACTAAAACTCCAGGCGGTTAAACCAAAATCATACAAAACAAGGGAGTACCTTGCTCTGATACCAATTGAAAGTGCGTTATATCGACTAGAGGGGGGGGAGGTGAATAGGCGATTTTTATGAAATTCTTCACTGAGGAATTTGCCGGTGAGGAAATTCCTCAGCGAAGAACTACTAGCAGCAGAATAAGTACTCAAAGGTAAACATAACAGAATACAAGCATAGTCATCATGATGAAATGAAGACAGACACAGAGTACAGGAAACGTAATCACAGGATAACACAGGACGAAGACAAACAGACTGAAGAAATTGAACTGAGGAAATTGAGAAAGTCTTCAGTCAAAGTCTTCAAACACAGATATGAACAAACATACAACACAGTTATGAGGAAATGAAAGAGTTGAGGAAATAGAACTAGTAAGCTCGGTGAAGACAATGATTTGGTAGACCAGTTCCAACTGCTGTCTCAGTTGTACGTCTGGTTGGAGCGGCTGAGTATTTAAACTCGAGGACACACAGTCCCGGACACCCAGTCAAGGACACTTAGTCCAAGACACCCAGTCCTCATCGTATTCTCCTTGAACTAAGGTCACACAGACCTCGTCCAATCACTCATGGTAAGTCTTCAGGCGACTTCCAAACCTTCACAAACTTGGCCACCCGGCGATCCACAATTCCTCTTGGATGCTCTAGACCATGACGCCTAACCGTCTGGAAGAAGCACAGTCTTCAAAGGTAACAAGCGTCGGATCCACTCAGGATCAATCTCTTCAGTGATGCTCAATCACTTGGGGTTTGTAGGTGTTTGGGTTTTGGGTTTTTGGTTTTTCCTCACTTGATGATTTTCGCTCAAAGTCCTTGGAGGATGGGTTGCTCTCAAATGACAAGTGTCGATTTCTCACGGAGCAGCCTCGACCCGCTAGTGGTTGTAGGGGGCGGCTATTTATAGCCTAGGGAGCAGCCTGACATGATAAGACATAAATGCCCTTCAATGATATGACCGTTAGGTGGATAGATATTTTGGGACAGCTGGCGCATAGCATAGCAACGGTCGGAATTTTGAGTAGCAAAATCCTCAGGGCTATCATGTTCCTCACTGTGTAGGCAATCCACACTGGCGAATTCCTAACTCCTCAGTTAGGAAAAATTCCTCAGAGACCAAAAGAACTTCGTCTCTGTCACTGAAGAAATTGACTGAACTGTATGAGATTTCCAATGGCTTCACTCGAAGGGATTGGTAGGTGTAGGATTTTGAGTTGAGCATCACATGGAAATTTTTCCTTAGTATTTCCTCGACCCCCTTTAATAGTACGGTGTTTCCTATGACTCAAGAAAGAGAAAAAAAACTATGAAAACGAAAGTCTTCAAGCTTCATATTCCTCGCATGAATATCAAGTCTTCACGGACACACCAATTTCTTCACTTTCAAAGTCTTCATGAAAGTCTTCAGAAATGCCAAAATCTTCAGGCGAAGATATTCATTTTTAGGGGTCGACTTTTCCTATAAATATCAAACTCCTCATAGACTTATAGACCTGTGTACACTCACACACGCATAAGTCCCTTAACCTATAAGTCTTCAATACACCAAAATCACTAAGGGGCACTAGATGCACTTACAATGGACAAAAGCAACAAGAAGGCAAAACCCAACCACAAGGGAATATCATAACTTAGTGCCGAAAATGGCAAGAGTTGGAATACAAATATGGCAAGTTACATACAGGGCATTACAAAAGAGGGAAACCACAAAGGGAAACACAAGAGGAAACACTAAACCAACATGAATAAGTCACACATGTGCTAGATCCTCGGGTACATGAGAGAAGATACACGATCCACGATCAACTAGGGATGATACACAGTAACCGGTCTTCTCCGTGAGGAGGTCTTGATGTTCTTCCCTAAATAGGGTCTTGAATCCGCTTGGGGAATCTTCTCTGAGGAGGTGCGATCTCCGAGGAGAAGGTAACCAAGTGGATGAGCAAAGCTGTCACACAAACATGAGCTATCTCTTTGCTAACCCTAAAACGTAAGTAGGAGAAGAGTATTTATAGTGTAAGTGACGAAAGGGTACACGGGCCTCGGCCCAAGTCGCTGCACGCAGCCAGGGCCGGAAGTTCTGGGCGCTGGAGGTTCCGGGGAGGGTCCGGCCTAACCAAAGAGTTGGCGCGGGTGGGGCTGGGTTGGCATCCGGGGGCCGGAAGGTCTGGGCTGGCCGGAGGTTCCGGGTGCCAGAAGGTCCGGGACAGGTTCTGGGCTAACCAGAGAGTTGGCATGCATGGGCTGGTCGAAGACGTCGGAGGCCGGAAGCTCCGGGTCGGCCGGAGGGTCCGGGGGCCGGATGTTCCGGGCTCTGGCCGGAGGTTCCGGGCGGTCCAGAATGTTGACGCCCGTCTCTTCTTCTACAGCCCTTGGCTTCGTGTCTTGAGCGTTGTACCTGATCACACATAGCATCTCGGACTTAGGCAGTAGCCATGTCTCACTTGAAGAGGATGGAAACTCAAGTAGGAGTGATGTCACCTCGGATTGAATAGCACGCGCCCTAGCTCTTGTCATGGGCCCACTTGGAGCTTGGATAGTTGAGGTGGTGTCCATGGGGATGATCGTGGGAGGCTCCGCATCACATGGTCACTATGAAGAGATTGCGAATATGGCATATGATTGATCTCATGTATAGCATATGGCAAGTCGAGCGGATTGGCAAACATGATGTGACCGAGAGAATTATCACAAGAAATCGTATGGAACATGGCATCACAACTAATAGACTCCACATGGCAATCATCATACTCATCATAAATGGGTAAATCATCGCATGGGGAAGTCACACTAGCATGAAGCATGGAAATAGGTTGATCAACGCCATGCAAGCAATCAATGTCAAGAATGTCCACTAGTGGGACTAGAGCATCACCTTCACCTATGTTACCTTTGTCATTCCACTCATGTGGTGTAGGTGAGGTGGGAAAGACCAAATGGTGGTCATCTTCATCTTGATGGAACCATGTGGGGGGTGCATCATATTCCACCATGGCCATCATCTTGTCCAAAGGGAGGACCTAGTCGTCGCGAATCGGCGTGTCATCATATATGGGACATAGCACCAAATGAGAATACACAATAGAGGTAGAGGTCAAGTTGTTAGAAATGCAAATGGCCTCACATGACCTATCAACTATCTCGCTCTCTCTATGTGGTGGTTCACTCACTCCCTCAAGGTAGGTGCACTCAATCTCACGTATGGTGGAGTCACTCATCTCACTCAAGTGATGGGGGTTGTGGCTCTCCTCACATGGGAATTGTGGCAACACATCATATATGGAGCTAGTGGTGAAGTCACTCTTACTCTCAATATGGTGTCTAAAGTCACTCAAGTCAACATATGTCGCCGTGGTCAAAGGGAAAATCCCATGCTCAACCATCTCATTGTCGTCACCGTGGATGAAGGCCAAAGATGACACATCATCACTCTCGCCTCCTAAGATGGAAGCATCATCCTTGCTCGTCACCTCGTCGCTCGCCTCCAAAGCTTGGTCCTTGAGGGTCTCCGTAGGAGTACTTGTCGCCGCACCATCTTGAAAAAGAGTCGAAGTAGACTCGACATCATCAATGCCACAAAGAGGGATGGCGGTGAAGTCGAACTTGGGAGCACCGTCTTGGAGCTCGTCGGGCTTGGACATCTTGGTGGTACTATCCTCATGCTCGCCTTCTTGGAGCTTGGTCTTCGAGAAGTGTGCTTGGGGTTGAGAAGTCTTGGCCTTCATGAGTTCTTGTTCCGCCTTGAGAGCACCAATGTAGTTGTCGTCGAGGGACTTGTAGTTCTCGAGGAAGATCGTCTTGGAGATGTCGTTGTGTAATCCCATCATGAAGTGGAACTTCATCGAAATGGGGCCGTCCATGCTGGCTCGTCGCAAGGCAATCTTCATCTCCTTGAAGTACTCGTCGATGGACTTGGATCCTTGGATGGTGTTCTCCAATTGGCGTTGAAGTTGTTCCGTGTAGGTTGGAGGCACGAACTCTCGCCGCAAATCTCTCTTCGTCTTGGGCCAACTCATGTCGTAGCTCTCCGAAGGTGTGTGAAGCCACCATGTGGACGCGTAGTCGTGGAAGTTCATTGTGGCACACTTTAGTTGATCTTCGGGAGGAACTTGATGTAGCTTGAGGTAGTCATCCATTAGGCGCTCCCACTCGAGATACTCCTCGGGCTCTTGAGTTCCATAGAAAGGAATCTCATGGTCGATGTCGAGGTCGTAGTAGCATGTGGAAGTCGAGGACTTGAGCTTGGGGAGCTTCTCTTGAAGTGCTTGTTGGCGAAGATGTCGTATGTCCATAGGCGAAGATGCCTTGAAGTCGCTTGGCGAAGATGCCAAGGGAGATGGTGAAGTTGTTGAGCGGTTGTTGGTGTTGAGCTCTTGACCTTCACATTCATGGTGGTGATGGTGTCGATGCCGATGTGACCTTGCCGGAGATGGTAGCTCAGAGGCATGTGCTCTTGAGTGTCTTCTCGAAGATGAGGAAGATCTCTTGTAGGACTTGATGAGGGCTTTGATCTCCTCCATTTGAGCTTGCATGTTGGCGTCGTTGGAGTTGTTTGTGACATCGAACTCGTCGTCGTTGTTGTAGACCAAAGATGAAATGCCTTGCTTGTCCATCACAAGACTCGAGCAAATATGAGTGGAGAAAGGAGAAGAACTATACCAAATGTACCTTGACCTATGTTGAAGATGGATCAATGATCACTCAATGATGTAACAAGGAAATAGCACAATTGGTACCAATTCTTGTCGGTTTCTCACACCTACACAAATAAGGCTTATGGTGGAGCTCGGTGAGGATAGTGGCACAAAAATTTGATGTCAAATGTTAGAAAGAGTCAATAATGTTGAAAAAGATTCACAAATTCGCAAGTGAAACAAGTAGACCAATACAATGAATGGCACACGGAAACACACACATGGATAGATAAATGGGGTTGTGCAACCAAGGAATGAGCTCAAAATGTGGAATCCAGGGAAAATGCTCTTGTTGCACAACTCTAGAGAGACGCCAGCACGATTGCTCAATAGGAGGATACTACACTTGTGCACAACCTATAGGAGACAAAAATGCAACGACTTCTATCCCAAGTAAGCTATGTGTATGATGTTCCGGTGGTATGATCCAAGATGATCAGATATGACAAGCTTATGCAATGTAGTATGATGCTATGACACTTGCTTACAAGCTTCTTTGCTCTTTCTCTTTTGCTTAAAAGCTTATTCTTTTTTTTGTATGTGTATGGCCACTTTTGCACAATGCACGAACCAAGATAGCAATTGTGTATATGCGAGAACGAACTTGAGACACGCGGGATGATATGATACCAATATGATATGGTATGTATGCAATGTATGGTGTAGACCACTAATGTGCACAAGTAACGTTGCTGGCAATACTCAAAGGCTAGTCTCGATAGGCAAGTGACGCAAAATGGGCCAGGGGTTACTAATGCAATGGCAAGGGAATATACAATGGAGGGATACCACGATACCAAGATGATATGGAGGTTACCGTCCGTGTCGATGATGAATGGCGGTGATCTTGATGGAGATACCAAGATGATGGAGACTCGTCCCTAAGTAGCCGAAACACCTTAGGAAACGGAAAAACCGCGAACTCAAAATCTCAAATGTCAAATGGTGGTAGCGGGAATGCGGTGGTGGTTGTGGAAGCTCAATGGGATTGCAGAATGGCAATGATGGGTTGTGGAGTACGCAATGCGGAAATGGAGGGTAAGGTGGGCTATACACGGTGTCGGAGTTGGAAGCACGGTCCCTAAGTAGCCGAAACACCTTAGGAAACACAACTCACAACACTAACAAAATTGGGTTAAGTTGGGATGGTGGAAGTGTATGGTGGTCAAGCCTATGCGGAAGTTATGGTGGTGGTGGTGGTTGATGAATAAGCAACCGTCCCTAAGTAGCCTAAACACCTTAGGAGACTCAAATCACTCCTCAAGCAACCACTAATGCGATGGGGAACAAAATTGGTTAGGTTGCGGAAGTCGGTGGTGGTGTAGCGGATGATGTGGTGGAAATCCTAGGCAAAGATGCCAAAATTCACAAAATTTGATGGATTCCAAAGATGTTGGTGGTATTTTTGTGGTAAGGGGGATGTCAAGAGATTTTCAACGAGCTAAAGAACGTGAAAATCGGACCCCGGATGAATTAGTTATGGACAAAACGGTGAAACGGGGAAGGCTGAAATCCCAGGGGCCGGATGTCCGGGGTGGAGCCCGGATTTCCGGGGCTGTCTGTCCAGAACCGAGCAGATTTGGTGCTCCAGGAGCCGGATGTCCGGCCAGGGACCTGGATGTCCGGCCCGACGAATCCAGATCTCGTTTGGGGCGGAAATTTTCGAATTGGGGCAGAAATTGATGATTCCAAGGGCAAAATTTGATGGATTTTGTGGATGGAAAGTGGGGAAAATTGGGGATATGCTAGATCCACTCGAAACCAAGCAAATCCATGGATCAAAATCAACAAAAATTCGTCAAACCAACAATTCACAAAAAAATTGGGGCTATTTTGGTGGGGATTTTCGAAATTGGGGAAGAACACAACAAAATTTGGCTAGAAAACACAACGGGGAGGCTCTGAAATCGTGATCAATCTGGCTCATGATACCAAGATGATGTAGGGTGGAACCCTATACAGCCGATCTTTCACGAAAGGAGCGGATCCCACGAATAACACGAAGGGGAAAACGAGGGAAATGACACGGGGAAACACGAGAGAATCACTAAAACCAACAAGAAATAGTCACACATATGCTAGATCCTCGAAACACAAAGAGAGATACAAGATCCACGATCAACAAGGGACGATACAAAGGTAGCCGATTCTTCTCCGTGAGGAGGTCTTGTATCTATGAGGGGATCTTCTCTGCGAGGAGGTCTTGAATCCAAGTGGATCTTCTCCGAAGAGGGGCCGCAGTCTCTCTCGTGGAGTAGATCCGGATGGATGAGCGAAGCTCTATCTCACAAATGAGCTAACACAACACTAACCCTAACTAGGAGGAGGGGGAGTAGTATATATAGTCTAAGCCACTAAGGGGTAAGTGGGAAAGAGGATACATGGGCCTCGGGTCCTGTCCATGCGCGCAGGCAGGTGCCGGATGTCCGGGCTGGGGGCTGGATGTCCGGCTGTTCGCGAGACGCCGGATGTCCGGGGCACTGTCCGGATGTCCGGCTTGGCGGGGGCCGAATCTGTTCTTCTCTGGAATGGCGTCGCCAGATTTCCGGGGTTGGTCGCCGGATGTCCGGGTGTTGATGAGGCGCCGGATGTCCGGCCGCTAAAACTCTTGGCCTTCTGTTGGTGCAGCTCCTGGGCGGCTGCACAGGCGCCGGATGTGTGGCCCTTGGCCCGGATGTCCAGCCGCTGTAGCGTCAGGAGCTCCATCTTCTTCCGTCGTCGCTTCCAGGCTTCCCTCGCTAATGTACCTTGACACTTGCACTCCTCCTCATTGTCCGTAGTGTTCCGACAATACCTATGCATGCACACGAGTGGAGTGTCAAGTAGTATACCATCCTCGAAGGGGTCAAGTGAGCACATGTAAAGGAGATGATTCACCTTTGGGTATGTGAAGTAGATGTCACACGTGTCACTCGCCAAAAGGACTCTTGACATGGTGATGTCCATAGGATGCTCCGCATCAATATCCGCCACCAAATATCAGTCGCCATCATGCTAATCCGAGTCGACCTACAACATATATCTGCCACCAGTCTGAGTTCCACCAGATTCATCTCCGCCACCAGTCCTATTCGGAGTCCAGAAATTGTTGCTTTGTTTTCGATTTCCAGATCACGCGATACTCCGAGTCGTGACAGAGTAGGACTCCCCAACTTCCGAGCGATCCATAGAAGAAAAATAGTTCCAAACTAAAAAAAACGAAGTCTGGAAAATTCTGGCTAGGCAGTTTTTAGGACATTTGTAGAATTTTTCGAAAAAATTTTGTTGCAGAGCAAAAAAAAAGTGAAAAAAGGGAAAAAAGTCAGAGTGTGCTCCTCCCTTGTTTACGTGCAGCGCCGTGATTTTGTTAGTGTTTTAGGCTCGCGTCTCTAGTACGGTCTAGCCTAGGACCAGCATAGTACCATCGTTGAGCGTTTATTCAACTTTGCATATCTGAATTGATTATTGCTGACCCTTTTTGCTACCATATTATAAGCCTTCCCAGCTCCACATACATCTACGTCGTGTGTTTGACTCTCCCTGGTAATCGCTCTATCCAAGCTTTGAGAGTTTTGACTACAACGGTTGCTGATCACCACCTGCTGCTTGGTAAGAACTAGTAAGAATTTGAGATTCGCTTGACGGATTTGTGACTGTCCACCACACCATCACCACCACTTCCTAGTAATATGTAGGATCAGATTCTTGTGTGTTTCTATTGCTCCTAACCATGGCAGGATCACAAGCTTACGAGACTGACTGGGAGAACATGACAAACAAAGAGTTACATGATAAGTTTCAGCAAATGGTGAGTGGACAAGTGGAAGATGTGCTAAATAGATTTGACGAGGCCATAGAGAAGATAGATGGCATTGAGAAGGCGTTCGAAACAAAGCTTGATAACAAGTTTAATGAATTCCTCGCGCGTCTTCCACCACCACCACCGGCTGCACCTAACGCACCTCTACAACAAAAAGTACAACAACAACAACAACAACAACAACAACGTCGCCTTCCAAATCAAGTGGGATGAGCACATCGTGTTCCCATTGACCCTGGGCAAAATTCTGGTGCCGCTGTTGATGCTTTTGTAGCTCCTGCTGCTAATGCAGAGGTGGAGGACCATTACGAGGATGAGGTTGATCAAAATCAGAACTACGTGCAAACACTAGCACCACCGCTACCAGGTCGTCCTCATGCATATCATCGCAATGGTAGGGCTGCACAACCACCTCACGTACATGATCATGACCATCTCCCTAAACTAAAACTGAACATTGAACCATTTGAGGGTAGATATGTTCCTGATATATATCTTACTTGGGAGTTAGAAACTGAACAACGTTTTACATGTTTACAATATCCTGAGGAGAGACGTGTTCCTGCTGATGTTTGTGCTTTCACTAGTTTTGCATGTGTTTGGTGGTCTGAGCATTGTAGATTATATCCTATTCCAGCTACTTGGGCTGCTTTGAAAACTGCTATGCATACTCGTTGGGTTCCACCATATTATCAACGTGAATTACTTCAAAAATTACAGCGTTTAAGTCAAGGAAAAAATTCTATAGAAGAATATTACCAGGAATTACAAATTGGCATGATGAGATGTGGTATTGTTGAGGAGAATGAAGCTATGCTTGCACGTTTTATGGGTGGATCAAATAGAGAGATTCAGACTATTCTAGAGTATAAGGAGTATACTAATATCACTCGTTTATTCCATCTTGCTTGTAAAGCTGAACGTGAAGTGCAGGATCGACAGGCATTGACGCGAACTAACTTTTCTGCAGGTCGATCTTCATCATGGACATCACGTGCATCCTCTACTTCCACTGCACCAGCATCTCCATTAGGTGCCACCTCCAGCCGTGATACAAGAAAGTAGGCACAACCACCACTATCTGCCAAGAGCACACCTACCAGACATGCGCAAAGCTCTTCTTCTTCCATGGCAACAACAGGGCACACAAGTGATATTATTTGTCGTTGTTGTAAGGGAAGAGGACATTTTGCGAGAGAATGCAAATCTTAGCGTGTGATGATTGTTACTGAGGATGGTGGGTTTGAGTCCGCTAGTGACTATGATGAGGAGACTTTGGCTCTTATTACACATGAAGAACACGGTGGAGATGATTCTGATCATGAGACGCAATACATGGCTGCTGAAGATGCTGACAGGTATGAATGTTTAGTTGCTCAACGTGTTTTGAGTGTGCAGGTTACACAAGCTGAGAAAAACCAGAGGCATAATTTGTTCCATACAAAGGGAGTTGTGAAGGAACGTTCTGTTCGCATCATCATAGATGGAGGGAGCTGCAATAACTTGGCTAGCATGGAGATGGTGGAGAAGCTATCTCTCACCACAAGACCACACCCACATCCTTACTACATCCAATGGTTCAACAACAGCAGCAAGGTTAAGGTAACACGTACTGTTCGTGTGCATTTTAGTATCTCTACATATGCTGATTATGTGGATTGTGATGTGGTACCTATGCAAGCATGTTCCTTATTACTTGGTAGACCATGGTAATTTGATAACAATTCTGTACACCATGGTAGAAACAATCAGTATAGTCTTGTTCATAAGGATAAAAATATTACTTTGCTTCCTATGACTCCCGATTCCATTTTGAAAGATGATATTAATAGAAATAATAAAGCAAAACAGGAGAAAAATAAGAGTGAAAATCAGATTGTGGCAAAAGAATTTGAGCAACAAATGAAGCCTAATAATAAACCATCTAGTGTTGCTTCTGAAATTAAATTGAAAAGTGCATGTTTACTTGCCACCAAATGTGATATTGCAGATCTATATTTTAGCAAATCTGTTTGCTATGCTTTTGTGTGCAAAGAGGCATTATTTTCATTCGAAGACGTGCCTTCCTCTTTGCCTCCTGCTGTCACTAAAATTTTGCAGGAGTTCGCTGACGTCTTTCCACAAGACGTGCCACCGGGATTACCACCTATTCGAGGGATTGAGCATCAAATTGATTTAATTCCCGGTGCATCATTACCCAACCATGCACCATACCGTACCAATCCAGAGGAGACGAAGGAGATTATGCGTCAAGTACAAGAACTGCTCGACAAAGGTTATATACGCGAATCCTTTAGTCCTTGTGCTGTTCCTATCGTTTTAGTGCCGAAAAAGGATGGTACGTCCTATATGTGCGTTGATTGTAGAGGCATTAATAATATTACTATTCGTTATCATCATCCTATTCCTAGGCTAGATGATATGCTTGATGAATTGAGTGGATCTACAATATTCTTCAAAGTTGATTTGCGTAGTGGATACCATCAAATTCGTATGAAATTGGGAGATGAATGGAAAACAACATTTAAAACTAAGTTTGGATTATATGAGTGGTTTGTCATGCCTTTTGGGTTTACTAATGCACCTAGTACTTTCATGAGGGGAACATTTTTTTTGCAAAATACAGAAGCCCTTCCGATGGGTCCCAGCTATCAGGTGGAGGAATCATTATTTTGCATGTAATAAGGAGGCATTTCCTTGTGTGCGACCGTGGACCCAGCTGTCGGCCTCTCCATGTACCGTCCACTTCTGATGGATGTCATTCGTTGACCACGTTGACCATGCTACACTAAGAGCACCAGGGCGGTGGACAACGGCGAGGCCTAGGAAGGGAATGACACAGAGCCGGGGAAGACACGATAGTGGATGCCCACGCTGAGGGGAGTACGAGCGTTGACTGGTCGGCTGCGGGGTGAGGCTGACGTCGCCGGAAAATAACAGGATGTGCGGGTGGATAGAGGGATGGCCTGGCGGCAGCACAGCCGGCCATAGGAGGAGGGAGCAGGCATTCCTGCCGGCGCTGGTTTGGGCGACTCGAGCAGGAAGATCAGAGATTGAAGAAGCACGTCGGCCGTTGGATGGACATCCAAGATTCACTGCTCTGTGTTGTCTAAGTTCATAAAGCCTTGCGTATGCGTCAATTTTTTTAGGACAGCGTCATCATGAACCTAGTAGGCCCAGAAGTCAACCTCCAAATCTGTGGAAAACAGCACACAACCCATTAGCCCTTATTTTCAATAATTTACATCCCGTTTGCTAATTCTTAAGGATATTTTGGAGCCAATATTCTTTTTATTAGCATTACAGACCATATATTCTGGGCACTGCTAAATAATTCAACGAAATATTTCATATTTCAGTGGGGTCCGAACTCTTTTAATCACGAAATTTCGAGTCACGTTAAAAATAATTTTTAAAAAATTATATCAAAATAAAATTCAAAACAAAATTCCGCCAAAAAAGAATAAAATTTAAAATATTTACTAGCAAGATGCCCGTGCATTGCATGGAACATGAAGATGCTTTTATATGAGTAGTTTATCTTGTGGGAGAAAAGGATGAACGAGGGAAGGCCTTATCTGCAAATGTGGAGAGGAGTGCGGGTAAATTGTCATAGTTTCGTTCCTATCCCTTAGATATAGATCGGACGGCCTATATTGTAGGATGGCAGGCACACCATCATCACCAACTCTGGTTTTTTTAAGAGTAGAGAAATCCAGAAAAACAATATTTTAATGTAATTGTCGGTTGGCTTTGGTTTAAAAATTTATAGCCCATTTCTTACAACTTATAGACCATTTTCCGGGGAAGCCCATTTCTTACTACTTACATATCCCTTCTCGTCTTGAAAGATTTGTGGCCCATCAGGGCTGACAAAAGCAAGTAGGCCTCGATTGGGTATTCTCCAAAAAAAGAACTGGGCTAGCCATTTTCAGAAAGAAAAAAGATATCAACTGGGCTCGTCATGTGCTTAAATAAAAGCGTAAGCGTGGGCTAGACGGGCCACAGCCCCCACACAACGTGCAGTTGAGCTCCGTCTCTAAAACTAAAAAACAACTGGGCGAGCTGCTGCGTCCCTGGTGTTATCCGCTCGTTGTGTAATTTTCTCGTTTATTGACTACATTGACAATGGCGTGGGACCTAGTTGTCAAACAATTAGGAGGAAGTATTTTTTTTGGCTTGTAGGAGTAATAACGAGGCACCTGCTTGCATAATGCAATGACCTTGGTGGGGTGCCTACTATCAGCCTCTGCACGTACAATCATCTCCTGATTCCTCTCGGTTGTTGACCATGTTGACAATGCCAGATGGTGGCGGGCACAACGAGCGAACCAAGGCGGAGAAGGACGGCGGAGGCCTCGGACGGGAACGAACCGGAGCAGTGGAAGGTGCGACCATGTAGTGGCAGGCGGAGGGTAGTATGAGGGCAACAACATGTAACTGAAGCTTCAAACAGTACAAAAAGCCCAAGGATTAATTGTTCATCAAATTTAGACAAGACCCAGATTAAACATGGAAATAACATCTAACCCAACCACTCTTTTTTGCAGTCACAAATAAATGGATCGGTCTGATCCATAAAATCAACATCCTGTGCAAAAAAAATATTGGAGGTTGACTACGTGTTAGAAGCCCATTTGTCCACCTGAAACTTCTTTTTTTGCTGTTCAACATGTCTGTCCATGAGAAATCTCTTTACGAAAAACTTAAGCCTCATGGACAATAGTAACCTCGCATTCAACAGGAAGAATGTGACAAAGCTTATGTTTGCCTAGTTGGATGCATGTCCATCCATCGTTATTGTCCTCAAGCGAATGTCATGAGAACTGAGAAAATCCTGGTGCTTATTATGCCACCGATTGGTTATACGTTTTTCTCCATGTGGTAGCAGTGCCTAAGTAGACATGAAGATTGAAAACAATTATGGTCTGAAAAAAGAGTATGTCGAAAGAGCGACAGCTGAACGGTGAATTCTAGTACAATATATACAGGCTTTCAATGTGCATGAAATCATCACCTCTATATATAAATTCTCCAGAGATCAAAAGCATCACAACAAGCCAATAATTATGTTCAGATCAAAACTAGACATTCCGATATATAAGATCTTGACAGAATCCAGCAGCATTGATAGGCTATCCATGGACGAACTATTCATTGAGCATATAACATAATATTAGTACCCAAAGTGTACCCCAAGATGATATAAAACTTATGCGCACAAATGAAAAATGCATCTTATGATTACAAATGTGTAGATGATAATATACGGTACCTGAAAAAGTGAGGAGCCAAACACCAACTTCCTATGATCATTAAACGGATCACTAATTAGACCTGAGGTCTCTAGTTTGGGCGCAGAGACGACAACTATTTGCGAAGGTTTATAACAATCATCAAGGAGAAACCTTTGAAGTGAAGGGGCATCTTCGATGATGAGCTGTTGTCCTTCAAAACAAATTCCAATGCTTTTAAGGTGAGGCAACTTTATTTGGAGACAAATGATAGGGATTTCTATTCCCAAAACAATCAGCAAACGCTCTAGGGCAGGGCAACTAGAGTGGAAGATGATGTGCAATGAGGCCTCCGACAGATAAACCACCACAAGCGAAAGTTTGTTTAGAAGTGGCAGTCGAAGCATTTGTACCAGATCGTCTGGTAGATGGCACCGGGCGAAGGTGGCAGTGTGGAGAGATTAGGAAAACTGCGAGATGGACAACGGTGGTGTGGGCACGAATTCTTGGTGTGTTCGTGGTATGAAACTTTCATGGTAATGGTAGAACTCAAACTGCTGGAGTTTTCCGAATTCAGGGGATGTCAACTAAGCGTCCACCATGCTGGGTATGGACATTAGGCAGCGTGTAGGGATGCAGAGGCGTTGAACGGGGCCCCGCTGGTGAGAGGAGATGATGGCTCTGAGGAGATCAAATTCAAGAAGGACAGATATCTGACGACATTCGAGGTTGAGGGGCGTGGTGCACCATAGAGGGCGCCGCCGAGTTGAGAGGACTTGTGTGCGGCAACAATCCTTGGTGGGGAGAAGCGAGATGATGTCCTCAAGGATGATGTCTGGGAGATCGCTGATGCGGTCCATAGGAGATTCTACCGGTTCCTCAAATCCGAGTGTGTGTGGGTGGGGGAGGGGATCCACCGCTTCTCCCCGCGCTGCCGGGTGCGGGATCTACAACCGGCGTCGCCGCTGGCGGGAGCCTCATCTTCTTGGCGCTGGGGCCAGCCAACTCCATTTTCCTTGTGGGCATCACGCTGAGCTCATGGGTTTGAGCCGAGTAGCCAGAGACAAGCCTAGTGGCAGTGCGAGTGGGGAAGGAGGGATGGGTTTTTTTGTAGGAGTGGAAGAAGAGGAGTAGGCGTTTTCTGTATGAGTGAGGAAGAAGGCGGGGTTTTTTTGGACGAGTGAGGAAGATGGGGAGTGGGGGGAATTGGGCGGTGACGAAAGTAGGAGAGTCCAGCGAGCTGCAGTATAAGTGGAAGCGAGGAGGAAGGAGGGTTTTTTTGGGATCGCCCCCTCTTCAAGAAATATGGGATTCTCCTCGCAAAAAACAAAAACAAATGGGCTTTAAGATGGGTAGGCTTTTGTATCGGCCCAGTCGGCTTCCCGTGTTTCGTACTGGAGGGCCTTAACACTAGAGGCAGCCCATTAGAGACACTCTCCAGCTTATTGCCCATTCGAAAGAAAATAAGAGACGCCTCCAGCTTAATTATGGCTCCTCATCGGTAACATTTTTCAACTTGGCATCCACCAAATTAGAGGATGCGGTACTGGATGCAGACACTCACACTGGTCGCGTAGCGTGGCAAAGTGAGGTTTCAAATAACATGCCTACAATATACTTACTAGATTGTGAAGGTTCACAGGCTAGTCAGCATTCACATTAAACCAAGCTTTATAAGATATGGTATGCATACTAACATTCAGAAGAACAAAAGTTCAACATGTTTATGCATCTCAATGATTCACCATACTGTAACCAATACAAAGCTGTGAGAAGGTGTGGAAATGAAGAAAATTGGTCGATGCTTCTCTGAGCAAAGGGCTTCCCTGCGCACACATTAATTTCTTGGGCATGCTTGTTTCTTCTCAATGTTGCGAGCACTTTGAGCATGTTGGCAACTCCACAGCTAGCTAGCTGCCTCATCTTGCAATTGATGCTGACACATTTGCATCAAACACATGAGGCAATAGAGATGACTCAACATGAGTCCATATTGTGCAGTTCCCTTGAAATCATCTTCATTTTCCTAAAAAGATAGGAAAACAATAGCTATACTTAAATGGTGTTGCAAAACAGTAGCACATATCAATAGCTCGGCATGACAAAACATGATCATCTGGACGAAGGGGATACTGACCTGCCTGAGGAAGATTATATATAATTTCATAAGCCCTTAGTTGATTTCCACCTTCGGCAGCACTGCTTGTTTGCTCCTTCACACATGACATGATCGTTCCACACTACAGTCAGCAAGTCAACGTACGAATAAGCTTATTAAATCTTGCGGTGGTCATTGTACCTAATTATGAATGTAGGAATACCTGGAGCACCATGAGGTTAGCTGACAGCAGGTAGATGTAGCCATATAAATTTTGTGCAGTGCTACCAAAATTGAGGTTTGTATCCCTTCCCGTTATGAGAATTCTTCTTGAAGTTCGTAGAATGTGACGGCTTGTTCTTTGCATCAAACTTGCCTTTCCCCTGAGATTTGTTCTTGTTGTTTTGGGGCGGGTTGGGCTGGAAGTTCTTCTCATGTACCATGTGGGCACTAGAAGCTCCCTCAGCGACCCGAGCACATGTGTCTTTTGCTCTCACCTTCTCTTCAAAATCAAGAGTGCTAATGAGATCGGAAATGGAAAACTCATATCTCTTGTTTTTCAGAGAAGTGGCAAAATTGTTCCACGAAGGTGGAAGCTTGGCAATGATGGTCCCAGCAACAAATTTGTCCGGCAACACACACTTAAAGTACTCAAGTTCCTTAGCAAGTGACTGTATCTCATGAGTCTGCCGAGTGTGTGTGCATGCATGTGTTGTGTACGTGCGTTGTGTGCTCCATGCTGTGTGCGTATGTGCATCAATTGGATCGACATGAGTTAGTGCATTGGCGTGTGTACATGCGTGGCTGCATGCATCCTGTACATGCGTGGCTTCTTGTGTGGTTATCAATATAAACTATAAAATATCTTGAACTTAGCATCCTTTTGCCAACAGTGTTCATGTATCATCTCTAGTGGTTAGCAAAGAGTTCATGTTCTTTTATTTGTTTATAGATGGACAGGCGGCAAAAACAGGGGAAAACGCACAAGGTTCCTTGCAGATGCTCCACCACAAGGTTCCTTGATCCTTCTCGGTCGTCAGGAATCTATGTTCTTCCACTCTTTTTTTGCGCGAGCTTTGTTCATCCTTTTGCCAACACGCGAGACATCTAGCATCAAGGTGCATGTGTCATGCAAGAAAATGGAGATAATCAGATAAGCAGTGCGTAAGTGAGTCGTGCACTTCGATGACACCTACTACGCAATATTTTTTTCTCCTCGATGCATGTGAATAGTGCACGTACTCAACGCCGGAGCACGAGATGGTAGCCATGACATGGTCATCCCTTTTTTGGAGAGAGTACATACTAAATAACTTTGATGTGTCCCGTCAACTCGTAGAATGATGAGAAGCTTGCTTACTATGCCTTCTCCCTCGCCAACACGTGCACGATGGCTCGCAGCACGAGGAGAAACTTTTGCTTACAAGCGGTGGACATGCAACAGTTCATTTGGTGCTAGATTGCCAGAAGTACAACTGTAGTACCATCATTATTGTTCAACTTCCGGAAGAGGCGAAGAGGCAAGCGCAAGGTCACCTACTAACCTTAAGCTAGCCATAGTGGGAGTAACGGATAACTTAAGTAGGAGACCTCCTTTTTTATTCTAGAAACAACCACATGCGAATATTTGACGGTAGCAGCACAGCAACTAAATCAAAAATTGAAACCAACCAATGAACTACTACTACTGGTGAGCGTTTGCTAGTATCATGTACTCCGTCTGTCCGTGTAGATAGGGCTTAATGCGTTTTCCGAGACTAACTTTGGCCTTGTTTGGATCCATGGGTTAGAGTTAGTTTGAGCTAGTTGGGGATCAAATAGCCCTAAAGTATCCAAACATGAGGGTTAAATTGGAGCAAGTTGCCCCAAACCCACCAAAGAGTCGCTAGCATGTGATGAGTTAACCGACCTCAATAGACGGCAAAAACGCCAGCCCGCCGCACATTGAGAGAGAGCAAGAGCGAGAAGCGATACGGGCTGGTGGATTACTAGATCTAGGTGTCGCACGGAGGCCAAGAAATATGGTGATAGCATAGGTTAGCCATGTAGTATGATGTAAGTACACTGGGCTGCCATGTTTCGCACTCCTTACTTAGAGTATGGTTAATAGTACAACCAGTTGATGGCTATATGACATTACCATGTCTTCTATAGCCAACCTTGTAGCCTTCAAGTATAATAGTAAGATACAAAGATGAGATACTTCATTAGTATATGGCCCACCTCCCACTCTCACATAGTGTCTAGGAGCACATGCTGCAGCTGGCTCTTATTCTGTAGCCGGCTCCTCTTCTCTCTCCTCTTCTCTTCCCTCCATGTCAACAAAAAGATAATATTTTAATCCTTACAGCCTGCTTACATAAGCTTACTATACTTGCTCTTAGAGTACTACCTCTATAGTGGGGAGTATGTGTGGTGTCATGCAACACTTCTTTTTTTAGGTTGTAGACTCATCTTGTCTTGGTATGTGTGATGTTACAGTAACTAGCTATGTTACCACATGCTTCTCTTTTCTCATTATGTACTCACCACATCATCTGTTTTGCCTTGAGATGTGTGATGTTACCATCTATGTTACTCCCACTATGGGTAGTCTAAGGGGAGTGGGCTCTCATGGAAGAACCTAGCTATATGCAGATTCCTAGACAAATAGAATAAATGTGAAGAAAGAGAAAGAGAGAATGTTGAAAAAAGTAGTACTGTTATAGCCAACCTTGTAGCCCACACTACTATATGAGTGACTATAAATGATGGCTATACATGACATGGCAGTTTCTTATAGCCATCAGCTGGCTATACTATTAACCATGCTCTTAGGCTGGTCATAGTGGGGAGTAACTTATACTAGTGTCATGCATATGACACTAGTCTAAGTTAGTACCTCCATAATGCAAAGTAACATAGTAGTAGTGTCATACTAGTTGGCTTCATTTATTACCTTGTAGACTCATCCTCTCTTGGAAAGCGCTATGCTACAGTAACATATTATGTTACTCTAAACACCTCTCTCCTCATTAAATACATGCCACATAAGCAAACTTGTCTTGGACTGCGCTATGTTACTACCTATGTTACTCCCACTATGATAGTAGGTGACCTCGCGCTTGGCTCTTCGCCTCTTCCGGAAGTCGAATGAACTGCTGGCAATCTGACACCAAATGAACTGCTGCACGTCCACCGCTTGTAAGCAAAAGTTTCTCCTCATCCTGCGAGCCACCGTGCACGCGTTGGCGAGGGAGAAGGCGTAGTAAGCAAGCGTCTCGTCGTTCTGTGAGTTACCGCATGTTGGCAAAAGGATGAACAAAGCTCACGTCAAAAAAAGAGAGTGGAAGAACATAGATTCCCGACGACCGAGAAGGAGCAAGGAACCTCGTGGTGGAGCATCTGTACTCATAATATTTTATATTATTCAGTGATATAAAATCAACCAATCATCTCCACAGTAGACCGGAAGAGTACGAAGCATGACTGCCCAGTGTAGTTATATCATACTAGTACTACATGGCTAACCCACGCTATCACCATATTTCTTGGCCTTCGTGCGACACCTAGCTCTAGTAATCTAGCAGCCCGTATGTCTTCTCACTCCTCGTCTCTCTCAAAGTGCGGCGGGCTGACATTTTGCCGTCTATTGAGGTCGGTTAACTCATCACATGTTAGCTACTCTTTGGTGGGTTTGGGGCAACTTGCTCCAATTTAACCCTCATGTTTGGATACTTTAGGGCTATTGAGCCCCAACTAGCTGAAACTAACTCTAACCCATGGGTTTAGGGCTATTAACCATGCTCTAATCCACCAGCCCGTATTGCTTCTCGCTCCTCGTCACTCTCAAAGTGCGGCGGGCTGGCTTTTTGCCATCTATTGAGGTCAGTTAACTCATCACATGTTAGCGACATGCCAAGAGAATTCTAAAAAAATTACTATACTCTATTGTTATGCCAAGAAGAGGAAGCGCTTTGACCAACGGACCAAACGAGACAGGCGTGCCGTGCCGTGAGTGGGTCTAGTTTCTCGTTTTGAACTTGTTTTGTGTAGTAGTAACACTTGGTTTTGACTATTTATAAGATTTTATATAGGGCCTAATGTATTCTTCAAGGATGCCTTTGACTATTGATACGATTTTATATAATTTGAAAATTATATCATTCGAAGATCCTTTCACGTTCCGTTTAAAAAAGGGAGATCGTTTCATGTATGAATTTGACTGTATGCTTTGAGAAACTTGCATGTCCTATACTGCTCCTGTTTGACACTCTAACTTAGCTAGAGGTTAGGCTAACTCATGACTAACCATGAACTAACTGTGGGAAAGGTGAAGTGATGGTTGCTTCGCCCGAGCAACTTATTACTGTGGGAATATGGGAGTACCAGTGGATTCAAGGAACATAGAAATGATGGTTGCTTCGTCCGAGCAACTTACTATGGCGAAGGTGGGGCTGTGTGATTTGACTGCTCACTAGTCATTACTACTGCGGTGCAACGACCGGGGTGAATCTTTCCCTGCAGTTATGCACTCAATATTGCTGCATGGCAGTTGGAGCTGGATGAAGGATGTCCCACATGTCGATGAAATGAAGTTGAATTGTTTCTGGCATTGCTATCAATCCTTCACGATTTGTTTATATGTACGCATAATTTTAATGAAATTGTACTGTGATGCTATGAAGGTTTCATCTTTGGTTCCCACAGGAAAAAAAGGTTTCAACTTAGGATTCATGTGTCCTCTTACCTCAAGATTATCTCGTTATAACATTCCATCAAATACAAATGAAACTACCATGGCTGCTAATGCATCTCAATGGTTCGCAGATCAGCGCCAATATTCACATCACAACTGAAGACAAAGTTGTGAGAAGGTGTACAAATAAAGAAAAATATTTAATTGATCAATGTTGATCGTAGGCATGGCTCCATTTCCTAGGCACAATGTTCATTGCTTGGCATCTAGTTTCACCCAGCTCTGTAGCCAAAAAAGAGGTGTATGGAGGACAACACAATCTGATCATTTTGTGTAGCTCCACTAAAATCGAGCTGACCATCCCTGTTTGCAAAGATATCCAGTCAGTGTGATTACAATAATAGTGGAACTAGATGATGAAACATAACACACACAAATAGAAGCCGATCACCTCTGCGATCTCTCTTTAGGACTAACTACTTGTTGGAGAAGATTAGGCACAGAGTTGGATGAGGAGGATAGCAAAACCAATATCCCTTTCTGCAGTCCCACAGAAATGTAAAAACCTTGCCCGTGTGACATTTTGGCGGAACTGCACAAAACACTCTTAAGAAAAAAGTGATTTGTGCAGTTCACCAAAAGGTCGCAATAGCAATGAGGTGAAATGGATAGCCCTATTTGCAAAGGGTGGTAGAAAGGAAACAATTACTGCCCAATAACACGAGTTGAAGACACATACGCCGACAAAAAAGAAGCATATTCCATGTAATAAGGGAAAGATAGCAGCATGGTGGTTTATCAAAAATGGTTTGAGGACGATATTGCAAGATGGAAAGTATGCCGGCCGAGATACGTTTTAAGCAAACAACTAAAGAAGATCCACATGCAGCAACGTGGGAAGATGGGCAGTGGAGCAAGGCCGGAGGAAGTTGTACCTGAGGGTCGTCGGGATGTTACTAGGAGGGCGACAGCGGCCGGGATCTGCCCATACTGCGGCAGCGAGCAAGTGGCGAACGCCCTACCGCGCCGGAGCTTGGTTAGAGAGAACGACGGGTACCGCAGATCGGGACGTGCTGCCTCAACACCGTCGAACAGAGAAACGATGCACATCCGCCCTTTCCGCTGGCGGACGGGATGCAGCCTGATCACTGACCAATGGTGAGAGAGAGAGGCCACCGCCTCCATGTGTGAGATGGTGTGATGAGAGACAAACCCCGGCAGGCAAGCTCCCTTGTATATAGTGGAGCGGATTTTTCCATTTTCCCCATGGCAATTGTTTTATATTCTGTACGTGTCATTGAGGAATATATACCTTTATTTAATACTAACGCATCAAGTCGAACTTTGTTCTGTCTAGGCATGGTACCCGAACCTCCTTCGAGTAAACAACCGCTACACGCGTCAAATTATCAAGTGGGCTGCCTTTTCGTACAGAAATGAACTCCACTGTGTACCCGCGCGGGTGTGGCCGGGAACGAGACGTGAGTACGCGCATCCTGTGTGCACCTCTTCTTTAGGTGCAGGTACGTACATGGGGGGTGTGAGAGAGATGGTTTGTGCGAAACAGAGGCAATGTGTTGATGACATCTCAAACAAAAAATGTAACATATGCAATGTGTGTGAAACAGAGTCATGGATATATCATATATAGAGGGAGTGATCCACGAGAAGAGAGTGGAGGGATCATCGGCGTGGGATATCGATAGAATCGAAAACAGGGATGAAGTGTGTGGCTACGCGATCGATTAAGAGTGCCATCGAATTTGTGTTTGCCCACATCAAAGATACAGGGCGGCTGGCCTACTGGAATTTGAGAGGGCAGAGGTGCAATTTTTCTCTGTGGCATGAATACCTACCTACAACGTTCGACTATCGGTGTGTGTGTGGGGGGGGGAGGGGGCAGAGACCTAACTATAGAGAGGTAGATCGACTAGTATATGTGTGGAGAAGGAGATAGACCTGGCTATGTATTGAGGGAGATCAATCGGCATCCATGGATATGTGCAGCAGAGGAGTAAGGTTGGGAGAAAGACAAAGGTAGAGTGTCGGAGGGTTGGTGGTGGAGTGGCGTCTCACAAATGGGGGGAGAGGCCTGCTGGACAAACAGAGGGTACGAGTGCAATATCAATAAGAGAGGGCCGAGGATGTCTGTCTGTCTGTCTATGCACGTGCGTGTGAGAGACGGGTCGGGAGGTATGCAAGGATGATGAGGGGAGAGGATATGGTTGTGGTAAGCATACATAACTACATAGGAAGATCAACCATCGTGTGTCCGAGAAAGGGAGAGACATAACTAGTGAGGTAAGTTTATCAGTGCGTGGGGAAAACGAATTATAGTCGACCTGGCTATATGTAGGGAGATCGGTACGTATACATGCATGCATGTGTTAGAAGCAAATAAGGTTCGGAGAGACAGACAGGGGGAGAGGGGTGCGACTAGGAGGTGGTGCGAGAGGCCTACCATGTCAAGGGGGGAGGAGTGTCGAGTATGAGATCGATGAAAAGAGGGGCAGGAGTGTGCACATGCATGGATCCATATTGGACATAGGGGGGCATGGGCGGTGAGAAGAGAAGAGGGGAAGTATGTGTTTGTGGTAGGCACACTTGGTTAGAGAGGTATATCGACCGGTGTGTGCCGGAAAGAAAG
>NC_057806.1:261079913-261081660 GCF_018294505.1 Triticum aestivum | reverse complement strand
CACGGAAGAAAGCTAGCGCTAGCTAGCTACAAAGAGAAGAGGATTGTGAAGGTGTAAAATACGAATAGAGATCATAATTCATTATAAAAAAGTGGATACAAATACTTGAAGAAGATATCATAATGTAGAACATTGATTATAATTTGGGCTAATGTGTGGCTTTTGCAGCTCAGGGCTAAATACTTGTCATAATGTAGGGGGTGGGGCACTATACTTTGTGTGATAAACACAGTGTACATATGGAACATGGTTTAGATTATGAATATATAGTTAGTACATCAAATGTACTATTATTTGGAATCAACATCAAGTGTATTCAAAAAATTGAATTCGAGTTCATATAGTACACATAGTTCATATCTATCTCTATAGTAATCATGTGGTGTGTTGTTAAGGTAATACACGAATGATGGTTGAAGTTGGCAACAATCATGATTGTAGATTCTTATTGAAATAGAGAAACGAAGTTAAATTTAGTTCGAATTGCAGCGATAGTTTAGAAATTTGGAATACACTAAAATGTTGGTATGAGTAGGTTACATGCATTATACAGCCAACGAAAAATTTTAATTGGACATAACATGTTGGTATGAGTAGCTTTGAATAGCATTTGTATAGTAAAACGGGACAAGATTCTCTCTTTGTGTGGTGTGAATAGTTTTACTTTTTTGTTTTTTTCATTGAGGGAAGTGCGAATTGATTTGGTACGCACAAGTATAATATTACGCGTTAGGCTTCTCCCTAAAATTCAACCCGCGCCTTGTTATATCTCGAAAATTCAGATATCGTGCTCCCAAAACTGGCGGCTTCACAACCCGCGCCTTGCTTTCCCGAAATTACAATGCGCGCAAAAACTCCCTCCAGCTGCCAAATCCCGACACACGAAATCCCCCTTCTAACCCGGAGCCGAAAGGGCCGCTAGTTCAAATCGGTGGGGGTACTTTTGTAACACACCCTACATTTTGGACAAGCGTGTCACTAAGTCATGGTCCCCCTCCCACCGCTTCCTTTTCGCCATTCGAAATCCCAGGCCTCCATAACCTCTCTGCTCCAGCCGCAAAACCCTACCCTCCTCCGTCCGCCACCACACCGTTACCCAGCCGGAGCCTCTTCCCTAACGACGTCGTCCACCACAATGGCTCGACGTCCCTCATCCATCTCGTCATCTCGCTGATTCAGCCGCCCCGTTCTCCACCTCCAAGGAGCTACTCCGACGATCGCCTCGTCTATCGCGGCTGCTCCATCCCCACAGTGCCTCCTTAACCTGCTCCACCGGAACCACAACATCCTCACCGACTCCTCGGACGAAGCGAGGCCTACTCGGCGCCACCAAAGAGGTTGTACACTCATCGCATCGCACCTTCTCCTTAACTCAACCTCCCGGCGCCGATGGTGCTCCATCCTACACCCCAATGGAGCGGCTACCTCGAAGCCGGCGCCGCGGGCAACATCTCCACGACGGCTCTCCCCCAGTGCGAGGCCCCTTTGGCGGTGTCGTCCATACCAGCCGGATCTGCCGCTGCTTCTCCGGCTCTCGCTCGCTCGCGTAGCTGCTGTGGCTCTCGCTCGCTTGCTCGCACAGGTGCTGCTACTGTGGCTCTCGCTCACTCGCTCACATAGCTGCTGCTGCTCCGGCTCTCACTCGCTCGCGCTGCTGCTGCTCTCCCCCTTGCTCGTGCCGCCGCTCTGCTCTGATTTAGCTACACTTCAGCCGACTGAGTCAACTTTTGGGTCAGTCGATTTTCAG
>NC_057806.1:261039170-261079634 GCF_018294505.1 Triticum aestivum | reverse complement strand
GAGGGATGGTCGGGGTGGCGGCGGACCGGCGGTGGGGAGTTGTTTCGGGGTGGTGAGGCGGCGGCGGACCGGGGGTGGGGAGTTGTTTCGGGGCGGCGAGGCGGCGCGGGGGCCGGTGGTGGCTGGCGGCTCAAGGGGGTGCAGGTTGAAGATGAACTGCAGGCCCTTCCTAAACTACATGTGAAGTGCTTCTTTGCTCCCATTGCGTTCAGTTTCGACAGTAACATTCAGATTCCACAGTAAATTTCAGTTTTGACAGTTAAGTTCAGAGTCAACAGTTTTACCTCATCTATTGTAGTCAGGTAGTTTTTGGTGATGTAAATTTTACATCTATCACTTTTTGGTAATGTATTTTAGATCATCTATTGGAGATGCTATTAGAATCCCACTTGAGATTAACGATGTCTGTCTTGTGCTGCTTCAGCCTTGACGTCTTATAGCTCACCGGAGCTGCTCCAACGACAGAACGATCCATCACAATTGAGCAGTGCCTGGACGCCGTCTACAGATTCCTCAGATCTTCCTCCACACCTTCGACAACCACCTCTGCCTCAACTTCTTCAGCGACCAACCCAATGATGCTGAGGTCCACATGGCTAAGGCAAAGAGGTTGTACACTTGTTGCATCACTTATTACACTACATTCATGTCGGTCCATTAGGGCTATTTTGGTTCAACAGAAAAACATAGAATAGGAAATTTTCCTATGGCACTCTACTATTCAATTATTCATGCATTTTGTTGAAAGGAATGGAGCAAAACATCCACCTAGACCTACTTTTCAAAATCCTATGCATGAAAACAAGACCAAGTACATTAGTGGCAGAATAACATTCTAACTGTACACGCTTTCATATGGTTTCACTTTATTTTGGCCATGTTTCTTTGCATTCCTCTGCTCTTCCAATTCCTGTGAACCAAACACCCAACTTGACAGAAATCATGTGTTTACAAATGCTCTGTTTACCATGTGCATTTCTATCCTATTCCGGTGTTCTTCCTATCCCTGTGTTTTTAGAATCATGCAAGCCAAATGAGCCCTTACAGAATTATTTCAGTTACAGGTAGGTGTCGAAGGAAACTTTATGCGGTTTGTCCTGCTCCTGCCGCGACATCGTCCACCTCACCTGAGCTGCTCCATCGACAGAAGCATCCACCAAACCAGACATCACGACTCCTGACCGTCTTTCGCTACCTCAGATCTCCTTCCCTGCCACCGGCACCCACCGCAACGACATCACCATCATTGGCTTAGTAGATGAACCCAAGGAGTACACGGGTCCACAAGAGAGGTCACACTCTTTTGTTTCTGCTTATGTTATGCATTGCTTAAAATTACCTGCTACTTTATTGTCACAGCCCTAGAATTTTTGCTTGAAATAGTTGCATCTGCATCCATGCATCATGTTAAATTCAAATGAATTTGAATTGGGGATGTTGAAACCCTAGCACCAAATGAATTCAACTAGGTTCAAATAAAAATATTTTCAATGAACCCAAAATGCCCTTTAGAAAAGATCATGATTTTTGATAAAGGTGAAAACCTCTGCCAAAAATAATGCAAATATCTCTAGGCCATTCTGGATTTTTGAATTAAATCTTATTGTATTTGACTTTGGCATTTAAATACTATAAATAATTTAAATATTCAAATAATGTTGGAACTATTTGTGGGGCACTAAAGTAATTCAGCAAGTGTCCATGAATATTTTCAGGATTTTAGGAAATGCCTTGGTATTTTTCCTAAGCTCAAAACTACAGCAGAAAACTAGAAAACAGAAACAAAAGTAGAAAGACAGAGAGAGAAAGAAACCCACCTGGGCCTTTTTACCTTGACAGCTTGACGGCCCAACCCACTTACCTCCTCGCTCGTTGTCTTCCTCCTGCTAGTAGGCAGGAGCGAACACGCGCGCGCACCCACAGAGCCCTCCACCTCCCGCTTTGCGCTGGAGGCCGCTCCTTCATCCTAATCCACATCTGGAGACGCCCAAGGCCCCCCTCTCACTTTCCCCTCACTCTCTGCTCTCTCCCTCGCCCTCTATCCCCTCCTCTGAGTGTCACTGAGAGATTCCGCCGGCCGCCGTGCCTCGCCCGCGTGGCCACCGACGATGAAACGAGGCGCCACTGTGCTCCCGAGATCGTCTGTATCACGCTGCACCTCCTCATCGAACCAAGCAAGGCCAGAGGCCCCCCAGCGTCGCCATCATCATCTTCCTTGCCGCCTCGTCCACCGGACGCCGTCGTCGAATTCGCCGCTGCAAAGGCCTCCCCAAGCCCAATGAGACCGCCGACAACCTCGCTATGAGCTCCACTCCGTTTCCCCTCCTTCGTTTTGCTCGTTCCCATGCTATAGCACCCTCGCCCGTGAGCTCCGAGCTCCGGCCGCCACCATGGCCGATGAGCTCCATGCTCCTGCGCTCTCCCGCTTGCCCCAGCACCACCAACATGCTCACCGCGTCCCCGGGAAGTGAACGCATCGCGCCATTTGCTCTAGCTCACGCTGAAACCCCGCACCCGCTCGAGCCCGAGCTCCGCCGCCGGTGATACACCCGGCCACCCCAGGACCGCCCGAAGTCACCAACCAACGTGCCTCGTTGTGCTGCTTCCAACGCGCCCAGCCACACGAGCTGCCATTGCCTGAGTTGGCCGAACGATCGTCGCCGTCGTGCTGTGCTTAGCATCGACGTTTAGCCGCCGACGTGGCACCATCATTAGCGGGTAATGCCCCCACTAATTAACCCCCTCTCTCATTGACATATGGGCCCCATGCCCAAATTGACCCTGGGATTTATTCCCTGTTTAGTTTAGATTATTCCAGCAGGCCCCACGTGTCAGTTTGACCCTGCCACGTCAATGTTGACCTGGCCCCACTGGTCAGCCTCTGTTCCTGCCATGTTACACTGACGTGTGGGCCCCACAGTTCAGGTTTGACCTGGACCACACCCATTGACTTGACCCGCTAACATCATAGTGACATCATGCTGACACAGTAAATATTCTCTGGGATTTAAAATAAATCAGAAATGTTTTATTTATTTTAGAAAATATCCTAAACTTCTAAAATTCATAGAAATTCAACCGTAACTCCAAATGAAATAATTTATATATGAAAAATGATCATAAAAATCCAATCTATCCATTGGTACTGTTTTCATGCATGTTAAAGCAAGTTAAACCTGCTGATCATGTCAAATCAATTAAATGGCATTTGAATATCAACATATGGAGTTTGAATTTGAACCTAGGGTTCAAACCAACTTCATTTAACTTGTTGCTAGTTGCATTAGCTCAATCAACAGCATATTACCATGTCACATTCATGCATCATATTGTTGCATTGCATTGATTGTGTTCCCTCTTGTTTGCCGGTATCTGTCCCCTCTCAGTGGACGTAGTTCCGATGATGAGTTTGATGACACCAATGAAGAGCTATACTATCTTCAGAATTGTCAGGCAAGCAAAAAACCCCCTTGTTCATTCTGATACAATCCCACTCTCTCGCTCCTTCTCTCTTTTACTGCATTAGGACAACAATGATTCATCTGTTACATGCTGCGGTAGTTGAACCCCTTTCCTCTGCATGACCTGTCATTGCCATAGTAAATAGATGAAACCCACTAGCATGGGTAGGAGTTGTTTGAGCCCTGACGTGCCTACTCATTCATGCTTGTTTGTCATGCCTGCTACTGCTTAGAGTTGAGTCAGGTCTAATTCATCGGGGATGAATTGGAGGTGTGTGAACATGTCCTACTGTTGACAGCTAAGTGTGTGAACATGATTTGGTAAAGGTATCGATGAGAGGCCATGTAGGAGTACATGGTGGGTTGTTTCACTGGAACCGTCTTTAGGAACTGAGATCTGTATGTGTGATTTAAGATCAGCTACTACCACACATTGGGATCCTTAATTGACTCTCTCGACTTATTAACCGCCCCTGTCCTCTGTAAAGGAGTTGCAAGTAGTTTCTGGTGTTTGTAGTATGCTGGAGGCCGTGCGTAGCGCTGACCTGAGGGGTGGGCTGTGATGCGGTAGGCATGTGGCCTGGTGTACCGTGTCGCCCGTTTGGTGACCCGGGAACTCTGCACACATCGTTCGGGGTTGTAGTGGAAACCTCGGCTAGACTCCCTGCGGATGGAACCTGAATAGGCGATAAACCTAGACTAGGGACTTGTGTGGTTAGTTAGGTCGTGGCCGACACCCTCGCCAGGCTTCCGCTTGAAGGTTGCTGAGATACATGACGTGTACATGGCGGTAAGTGGCGAGAGCGTGTTGAAGAAGAACACCCCTGCAGGGTTAACATCATTTATTTGAATAGTCGCGTCCGCGGTAAAGGACTACTTGGTTGCTTATAGAGTTCATAGACAAGTGAAGGTGGATACTCTAAAATGCGCAAGATAAGCGTGAGTGCTATGGAGGGCCTTCTCATAGGGAGACGGGAGCGGATCCATAGTGGTGTATTGATTGGTGAATATGTGGACTCGTGTGCGCTACCTCAAAAGAGTTACTTGCAGTCATAGTTCAGGGTAGCCACAGTCAAAGCTAGCTTGCTGCAGTTAAACTCCACCACCCCCCTTTGTTGATACTGATGCATATGTAGCTAGTTCTGATGTAAGTCTTGCCGGGTACATTTGTACTCATGTTTGCTTAATTTATGTTTTTGTAGAGAGACTTCAGTCTCACTAGTAGTTCTGCGTGGACTTCGACGTTTAGCTTGTTACCTCAGCTATGATCTTGTGCCCTCGGCAGGGTCTTGTAGATAGTTAGGCTTCTCACCCTTTTCATTTGTAGTTGTCGGTACCTAGACAAGTTAAGCTTCTGCATTTTCTTATTGCTTGTATGACTTGAATGCTGGGTCATCAGACCCATGTTTGTAATAACTGGCTCCTCGGAGCCTAATGAATAAATACTTTGAGTCATAGAGTTTTGTTGTGATGCCATGTTGTATTTGCACATATCGGGCATATTGTGTGTATGTTATTGAAATGCTTGGTATGTGTGGGATCTGACAACCTAGTTGTTTATTCTTGGTAGCCTCTCTTACAGGGAAATGTCTCCTAGTGCTTCCACTGAGCCATGGTAGCTTGCTACTGCTCCGGAACACTTAGGCTGGCCGACATGTGTCCTTCTTCGTTCCTGTGGCTGTCCCTTCAGGGAAATGTCACGCGTTGTTCCTTTAAGTCCTTGTAGCTTGCTACGACTTGGGTTCATACATTGCTGACCAACACGTTCGTTGCTGGGTCATGTATGTCTGTCCTTGTAAGTTAGTGCCACTTTGGGTTTACGACTAGTCATGTCGGCCCGGGTTCTCTATCATATGGATGCTAGAGACACTATCATATACGTGAGCCAAAAGGTGCAAACGGTCCCGGGCCAGGTAAGGTGGCACCCGTGGGAATACTGTGCGTGAAGCCGCAAAGTGATATGATGTGTTACATGCTAGATCAGTGTGACTTAGAATCGGGGTCCTAACATTTATCGTCCTGTTCACCTCTTACACTCCAAGTCAGGTCCAAATTAATGTTCAAACTTGAGTTCTAAATTAGTTGTGGGGCACATATCGAGGCAGCAATGAATAGTATCTGTGTCTAATATCTGGTTCACCTAGGGTATGCCTATGTTGTTCATCTTGGGTGCGAAACAAATAGTAAAGCAATCATCATCTATCTTTTTATTAAATTAAAGCAATCATCAGCCTGCTATCATTATTTTTGGATCCATCCACTGGTTGTTACCATCACTCTAGATTTCTGCATGCTCTCCTTACATAATCTCACCATATTGTTTTCGTATGCATGTCAAATATTGTACACAGTCATGCTGAATATGTAGAGAAAAAGAGAAGAGTTTTGTGCTGTGACGCCCCGAGACCGATGCTCCAGAAGACTTCCAGCTATACCGGGTTTCGCCGTGTGTTTCTTTTGTGCTTGCTCTTTTATTTTTTTGCCTTGCATCATGTCATCATGCCATCAGGTCATTAACCTTTGCATCTCAACTCAACTAATAAATTGCATAGATGGTTGATCTATTTAAATCGAGGGAAGGGTGACTTCTCTTTATAACATACCCTCCCAATATTAGGGAGCTATGATAAATAATCCATTCTTATGGAATCACCTAAAACACACGCAAAATTTCCCCATGCCTTTGTTATCTCGCTTCTTGACCTCGAACTTTGTCCGTAAATTCTTTCGTCATTTTTTCGGAGCTCCACCAAAAATTTGAACATTTTTGGGCCTTCCTTTTACCAAGTCCCAGTTCAAACCCATTTGAATTTAATTCAAATGAGTTTGAATTTATATCTTTCAATCTTCGCCTTTTCTAATTTTCTCGAACCGAGCTTATTTTCGGGAGTCCAAGAAAATTAACCACATGCCCAAATTCTTCCTCTAACCTTCTCTTCTCTCTTTTTCTTTCTCTTGTTTTTCTCTGTTTTTTGTAAAGAGAAGAATTAAGAGGGATGGAGAAGGGAGCCCAGCCGCCTCTGGCCATTTGGGCCTCCTAGCAGCACCGACCTCCTAGACTCATGGCCCAACTAACAGCCCAACTCCCTACCTAACCCTAAACCTCTCACTTGCCCAAACCCCATCTCCGTCGCATCTTCCCAGCGCCGCCAGGAGCCCTGCGCTCGATCGATTCCATCGCCCAGTTCTTCCTCGCACCAACGCTCGCAAGCCTTGCTCGATCCCCGTTTCTTCCCGCATCGCCAGAGAGAGGACAGACAGAACAACTCCCCCTCGATCCCTCTGCTCGTCTCGTCGGTCTTCCGCATGTAGGCGCGCCCATCTCCCTTGACCCTGCCTCCTGCTTCTCCTCACCCTCGCCGCGACCCTGCACCACCGCCGCTCCTCCTCTGCTCCGGCCGTCGCCGACATCCGCCGCCGCTTGGAGCTGCTCGAGCCCGCCGGGTTCCCAGCGCCGCCGTGCCCTCAAGTGCCCCGCCGGCCTGCGACACCGCCACTGACCTCCACCAGGAGCTTGCGTCGCGCAGGCGGTAGCTCCTTCCACCTCGCCTCTCTGCAACTCCTGTGGATGCCGTCCAGGGTACCCATGGCGTCGTCATCTCAAGGCCGTCGCCGGTGGGATCCTGCGTCCCTCGGCCATCTTCCTGGTCAAGTGACGCCAGGGCGGACCCCGCTGCAATCCTCTACTCCTCTCGCCTCGAGCACCTGCCGCTGACCACCACCTTCGTCTTCTGCTGCTGCTTCACCGGTGAGCACAGGCCGCTGCTGTGTTGCCTTGCCTTCGCCTCCCGGTTTCGTCCGCGAGAACGTTTACTGTCACTTGGGTTGGACAAGATGCCGAGTATTCCTATGTTTGCCATGTACATCTACACCAAGACCGGACCGTCAAGTACCGCGGGAACGTTTTTACCTCTACCGTCGCCGTGGCTCCGACAAGTACTCCTACAACAAGTGTACCTCTACCATCGTCTTCGGAATCGCTAAGGACGTCAAGTACCCCTTCGAGATGATGGGACCGACAAGTTGAAATGACCCCAAGTACTTTTGAAAGCCGTGCTCGCCGTTATGGGCAGATGGAAATTTGTTAATGTCTGGTTGTAGAAAACCTGAAGTTGACCTTAATTAAAATGCATCAACCGCGTGTGTAATCGTGATGGTCTCTTTCCGGCGGAGTCCGGGAAGTGAACACGGTGTTGGAGTTATGTTTGACGTAGGTTGTTCTAGGATCACTTCTTGATCATAGTTTCTCGATCGTGCTTTGCCTTCTCTTCTTGCTCTCATTTGCGTATGTTAGCCATCATGTATGCTAGTCGCTTGCTGCAGCTCCACCTCATACCTTTACCTTACCCATAAGCTTAAATAGTCTTGATCGCGAGGGTGCGAGATTGCTGAGTCCCCGTGACTCACAGATACTTCCAAAACCAGTTTGCAGGTGCCGATGTTACTGAGCAGGTGACGCAACCAAGCTCAAGGAGGAGCTCGATGAAGATCTCGTTCTTTGTGTTGTTCTGTTTTCAGTTGATCAGTAGTGGAGCCCAGTCGGGACGATCGGGGATCTGTGTAGCATTTGGGCAAGTCTTCTTTTATTTTGGGTTCCGTAGTCGGACCTTGATTGTATCTGTTTGTTGTAATGCTTTATTCATGTAATTGTGTGAAGTGGCGATTGTAAGCCAACTATGTATCTCTTTCCCTTATGTATTACACGGGTTGTGTGAAGATTACCTCACTTGTGACATTGCTTTCAATGCGGTTATGCCTCTAAGTCATGCTTCGACACGTGGGAGATATAGCCACATCGAGGGCGTGACAAGTTGGTAATCAGAGCCTTCCCCGACCTTAGGAGCCCCCTGCTTGATCGAATAGCTGGCGTTGTTGAGTCTAGAAAAATGTTTTTAGTCTTTTAGGAATTATATATATCGGAGAGTTAGGAATTCTTTTTACTCCTCAGTCCCTTCATCACTCTGGTGAGGCATCCTGACGTAGAGTTTTGACTCTTCTCTTCTCAAATTTCACTAAATTTTTTTAGGATCACACGGGTATCTTGGAATCATTCCGATGGTTTTGTGACGAGAACATTGTTCTTGGTGCCTCCTGTCATTTAGGGGTTGTGGCAGTGTCCCGGGGAGTTGAGCTCCGAGGTGTTGTCATCACAATTTTATCGTTGCAGTTCTGGAATACCTGAGTTTAGTTCGCCGATATCGAAAATATCTTTTATGTAGTTGTTGGTGAGATAACCTCAACGCCACCCAGTACTGAGGCGGGAGTTCGGGAGTATTGCCATAACTTGTATAACAGATGCTTTTCGAAGGTTGAGGTAGACGATTTCCGAAGGTTTCTTGGTTATGTGTTGAAGGTTGGATACAGCTGGATGTAGGATTTGCTAGTTTTGGGTGAGATATTTTCCTTCCCCTGTATCCCCAACACCTGATTGCATAACCGGAAAGTTTCGGGAGTTTATAAGTGGGAATTCAAGTAGCTCCTAGGATTTCTTTCCGACAGATGTATGATTTGAAATTGGGGTTCGACGTCTAGTGGTCCGCCTATTCACGGTTGGTTTTACAGTGGTCTCGTTGTGTCTTAAAGAGTCCTTGGCTATGCCGACTCGGGGATGCTTCGTATGTCATGTGCACTGCCCTGTACATGATGGTGCTGTACGATCGAGCCCGTGTAGGCCCCACCACGAAAACTTCGGACGAAATCTCTATCATATGTTTGTTCCAGCTTATTCCGCAAGCCAATCCTTTGTTTTGTTTTGAGTTGTGGTATTCGAGTTGCTTCGAAGTCAAATGTTGATTCCATACCTTCCCCAAATGGTGTTCTCATACTCCGATGTGAATACCAATCCTTCTTGATCATCAAGATTGTTTTGTCAATCCTTTTAACCTGCGTGCTTCTCTTCAAGTGGATCTGATCATTTCAACATCCGCAAGCCCAAGTACCAGTTCTTCTCAACGGTGTTTGTTTCATCCGTCTCCAAGTTGCTTCTACTTTTCCCGCCCTCCCTCCCTTTGTTTTCTTCAAGGACTCAGATTTCTTATTCAAGTATCCTTTTAGTGATGGCAAGCCTCTCCATTCTTTTCCGTCAATGTTCTTATCCGGTGATTTTCATGAAGATTCTAATGGAGCTTCAAGCTCATCATTCTTCGTTCTTTTCCTTCTACGGTGGATTCAATTCAAGCTTTTGGTGTTGATCATATCCTTTCCTCGTTTCAAACGCCTTCTCATACCGGTGCACCTCTTAATCATCCACTTCTCGCTATTCAATTGTTCCGGAGTGCTCAAGATATCTCGAAGATTCGTGTTTTCACTCTGCATTAGTTCAAGCTCTTTCGAGGTGGTTACCAAATTCAAGCCTTTTAATTCAACCGGTGCATTCTCTCTTTTAAATCATTCCACGGTGTCTCTTTTGAATGGGCCCTAACCCACAGGTCTTTTTCCAGGATCTTACCTCACTCTTCTAATTCTACCTGAGCTATTCAAAAAAATTTCTTTTCGAAGTTTGACATAAGAATGATTTATCATCATTCAAATGTCTTTCTCTAAGATCTCTCAATTTCTTTTCATCATTGATTCAACTTTTTTATTCTTCTTTATTCCCGAGTGTTTCAACAATTCACGGTGGTGTTTCTCATCGTCTTTCTTACCATTTGAAGACCGAAGAAGAGTTTTACATCCATGTCTTATCCGTTCCCTCAGAGATTCATGGTTCTAGTTCAAGGCCATCCTCTCATAATTGTTTTGATTGTGAGAATTCCTCTCACCTATATGGAGTCCATCAATTCAGGTTTATTCATTCTCAGCTTTCAGTTATCATTCTCCAATCTTACCGGTGCATCATTCAAATATCCTCTAATCAACTCGTGATTTTTCGTTCACTTGCATCTAAATTGTCTCAAGTTTCTTCGTTCATTTCATAATTCTTCCCGGTGTTTCTTTACCTTTTACTTGGTTCGTTTTCCAATTCTTACGGTGGTTCGTTCAAGAGTTTTCTCTTCCTTCTTTATCATATCAATTTATTCGTTGTTTCAACCCTTCCGGTGGTTCGTTCAATACCTTCCCAAGTTGGCGCGACATCTATCTTAATCTTTTCTTCGAGAATAAGTAGTATGCCAAATCCGTTGATTGTCATCAATTTAATTGGTGAAGGATACACATAACGTAATTCTTATTTTTGTTCATCCAAGTGATTAATTCCTTATTCCGGAGGTTCATCAAATTCTCGATTCAAGTTGTCCATCTTTCTTTTCTAGAGTTCAAAGTTATTTCAATTATACCATTCCAAAGCTTCATCCAATCATTACAAGGATTCACCTTGTGTTTTCAACTTCTCTTGCCTTCCGTTTGATCATTCCTTTGTTTACCGGAGCTCTTCATGAAGGTTCTACATGTTGGTTCATCAAGGATTTAATTCCTTCTCGAAGTGATCATCAAGATTATTTTTAGAGGAGTTCAAGCTTTCTTCATCTTGCTATCCGGAGTGCTTTTCTTTCTACCGTATCATTGGAGGTGGTATTATGTCATTCTTGATAATTTGAGTTCATGTTTCATGAGTCACACGTTGTTAAGAATGAGGTATTTTAAATCCATCAATCGCTTTGTTGCAGTTATCTTGGGTTATATTTCACCTAAAGCTTTTCCCTAGGGATTGTTGCTATTTATGGTGCTTATAAATGACCCAAGTTCTTCATTTATCCTCCCGGTGAAATAAGTTTCTCGTCTTCTTGTTCATATCAATCCAATCTTGTTTCGTTAGTGGCAGTATTTCACCTCAAGAAGTTGAGATGTTTTCCATAAGACCTTATCAAGCTTATCCTTTTTTGTTGTTGGTTTTCCAACAACTCCGTTCGACCCTTCTCCTAAAGATGCCTTTTCAAGCTCTTTTGTGGCAGAAGTTGACATTTTCTTCTCCATTCCCCTATTTAAATTATCTATCTTCTATTCTTTTGTTCCGGAGGCATTGTCATGTTGCGCTTTTCAACCCATCATCTCGTTTTTGTCAAAGACCATGTTCTTTTCGTGCTTATCCATTTAACCGGAGTGTTGTGACCTTTTGCTCAAGTTTTTTCGCCTTATCAAGCCTTGCATCTCTTTTCAACCGGAGTGCTGTCTGAGATCTTTCTTACTGCTTGTTCCATTCATTCAATAGTTCCGGAGGAAGTATGTTGTTGATCTCATCAAGTATCCTCTCATCTTGTCAAGTTCATGTTCTTTTCCTTCCATTTTCAGTCAGAGTGCTGCCCAAATTATATCATTCTGATTCCTTCTCTATTTTGTTTTGACCGGAGTGGCTTCAATGTCAATCATGTCATTTAAGCTCGTCTTTTTCGCCGTATTTCTGGTTCCTTGTCTAACTGAGTGTTTTTCACTTCGTTCATCTTCATTGTATTCCTTTTCTCTCAATTTGTTCAACCTCGCAAGGTTCTTTGGTTTCACTCGTTTGTCAAAGAAGCAACTTAGTTTTACCTCTTATCTTTCTCTTCCTTTTCCCTCCGGTGCCATCCTAGATCTCGGGACGAGATCCTCTCGTAGTGGTGGAGTGTTGTGACGCCCCGAGACCGATGCTCCAGAAGACTTCCAGCTATTCCGAGTTTCGCCGTGTGTTTCTTTTGTGCTTGCTCTTTTATTTTTTTGCCTTGCATCATGTCATCATGCCATCATGTCATTAACCTTTGCATCTCAACTCAACTAATAAATTGCATAGATGGTTGATCTATTTAAATCGAGGGAATGGTGACTTCACTTTATAACATACCCTCCCAATATTAGGGAGCTATGATAAATAATCCATTCTTATGGAATCACCTAAAACACACGCATAATTTCCCCATGCATTTGTTATCTCGCTTCTTGACCTCGAACTTTGTCCGTAAATTCTTTCGTCATTTTTTCGGAGCTCCACCAAAAATCTGAACATTTTTGGGCCTTCCTTTTACCAAGTCCCAGTTCAAACCCATTTGAATTTAATTCAAATGAGTTTGAATTTATATCTTTCAATCTTCGCCTTTTCTAATTTTCTCGAACCGAGTTTATTTTTGGGAGTCCAAGAAAATTAACCACATGCCCTAATTCTTCCTCTAACCTTCTCTTCTCTCTTTTTCTTTCTCTTGTTTTTCTCTGTTTTTGTAAAGAGAAGAATTAAGAGGGATGGAGAAGGGAGCCCGGCCGCCTCTGGCCATTTGGGCCTCCTAGCAGCGCCGGCCTCCTAGACTCATGGCCCAACTAACAGCCCAGCTCCCTACCTAACCCTAAACCTCTCACTGGCCCGAACCCCATCTCCCTCGCATCTTCCCAACGCCGCTAGGAGCCCTGCGCTCGATCGATTCCATCGCCCAGTTCTTCCTCGCACCAACGCCCGCAAGCCCTGCTCGATCCCCGTTCCTTCCCGCATCGCCAGAGAGAGGCCAGACACAACAACTCCCCCTCGATCCCTCTGCTCGTCTCGTCGGTCTACCGCACGCAGGCGCGCCCATCTCCCATGACCCCGCCTCCTGCTTCTCCTCACCCTCGCCGCGAGCCTGGAGCGCTGGCGCTCCTCCTCTGCTCCTGCCGTCGCCGACATCCACCGCCGCTTGGAGCTGCTCGAGCCCGCCGGGTTCCCAGCGTCGCCGCGCCCTCAAGTGCCCCGCCGGCCTGCGACGCCGCCGCCGACCTCCACCAGGAGCCTGCGTCGCCCAGGCGCCAGCTCCTTCCACCTCGCCTCTCTGCAACTCCCGTGGATGCCGTCCAGGGTACCCATGGTGTCGTCATCTCAAGGCCGTCGCCGGTGGGATCCTGCGTCCCTCGGCCATCTTCCTGGTCAAGTGACGCCAGGGCCGACCCTGCCGCGTTCCTCTACTCCTCTCGCCTCGAGCACCTGCCGCTGGCCACCACCTTCGTCTTCTACTGCTGCTTCGCCGGTGAGCACAGGTCGCCGCCGTGTTGCCTTGCCTTCGCCTCCCGGTTTCGTCCGCGAGAATGTTTACTGTCACTTGGGTTCGACAAGATGCCGAGTATTCCTACATTTTCCATGTACATCTACACCAAGACCGGACCGTCAAGTACCGCGGGAACGTTTGTACCTCTACCGTCGCCGTGGATCCGACAAGTACTCCTACAACAAGTGTACCTCTACCGTCATCTTCGGAATCGCTAAGGACGTCAAGTACCCTTTCGAGATGATGAGACCGACAAGTTCAAATGACCCCAAGTACCTCTCCGAAAACGAGATGTATACCGCTATCGTCGCAAGAATCGAGACCGACAAGTCCGAAGATGCAAGTACCACTCCGAACCATGTACGACGACCGTCGCCGAAGACCCGTGTAACGCAAACGTCAAGTTCAACTACCGTTGCATGAACCGCTACTTCCCATGACGACCCCGTGAACAACTACTTCCCCTTCGACACGTGTACCCCTACCGCCGAACTCGATCTGTTCCGATAATGCACGCTTCGAAGGTATAACCTCGAGGCGACATCCGTGAACGAATGCTTGCGATGTTTGAGATGCTCGTGTTTGCACTGTGTCCAATTTGTCACTCGTTCCCTTGTCGCCAACTCGTGGGACACCCGGAATCCGGGTACGCCCCACCATCTTTTGCACGCATCCGCATACTTCTCCTTTGCATCAGTATCTCAATCGAGTTACCGGAACCGGAACGTTGCAGTGGCACCGTTTTCGTTATCATTGCCGTGGCACCCTTTTTCTTTCCACCACGGTGACAAATGCCTCATAATATGCTCTTGTTAACATTTTCTTAAAACTTGCATAACTTGAACATGTCATCCGCATCATGTTAACAACTTTAAGATGGTTAAAATTTGTTGTTGCTTTAAAAATTGCTAATGCATATGGGGATTCACCGGGTTTGTTGTTTGTTATATCCGGCCCCATTTAAATTGTTTAGATGGTATAATTTTGTTATGCCTCACCTCTTGCCATGTTTAACAACATTTAATATTGTTGGGTACATAACCGAGAGATAACTAAATAAGTCATGTGGTATTTCGTCAATATGCAACTCGTTGCATATTGATCTCCACTTAATTTGTAGTTTTGTTTGTGCACTTTGCCATGCCATGCATATTTAAACCGGACATGCACCATACTTGGTTGTGCATCATGCCATGTTTATATGAGGGTTGTTTACTATGTTGTTTGCTTCTTTTCGGTGTTGCTTCTTCAGGTTGGATCCGGTAACGTTGCGTTTGTGAGGATCCGTTGGCTACGTCTGTTTGTCTTCTTCGTGGACTCGTTCTTCCTCTTTGCGGGATTTCAGGCAAGATGACCATACCCTCGAAATCACTTCTATCTTTGCTTGCTAGTTGCTCGCTCTTTTGCTATGCCTATGCCGCGATACCTACCACTTGCTTATCATGCCTCCCATATTGTTGAGCCAAGCCTCTAACCCACCTTATCCTAGCAAACCGTTGTTTGGCTATGTTACTGCTTTGCTCAACCCCTCTTATAGCGTTGTTAGTTGCAGGTGAAGATTGGAGTTTGTTCCTTGTTGGAACATGGATATTTTGTTGCGATATCACAATATCTCTTATTTATTTAACGCATCTATATACTTGGTAAAGGGTGGAAGGCTCGGCCTTATGCCTGGTGTTTTGTTCCACTCTTGCCGCCCTAGTTTCCGTCATATCGGTGTTATGTTCCCGGATTTTGCGTTCCTTACGCGGTTGGGTTATAATGGGAACCCCTTGACAGTTCGCCTTGAATAAAACTCCTCCAGCAAGGCCCAACCTTGGTTTTACCATTTGCCACCTAGCCTTTTCTTTCCCTTGGGTTCTGCAGACTCAAGGGTCATCTTTATTTAAACCCCCGGGCCAGTGCTCCTCTAAGTGTTGGTCCAACCTGTCAGCCGCCGGTGGCTACCAGGGGCAACTCTGGGCTGGCCTACCGGAAGTTTGGACAATCCGGTGTGCCCTGAGAATGAGATATGTGCAGCTCCTATCGGGATTTGTCGGCACATCCGGGTGGCTTTGCTGGTCTTGTTTAACCATTGTCGAAATGTCTTGTAACCGGGATTCCGAGTCTGATCGGGTCTTCCCGCTAGAAGGAATATCCTTCGTTGACCGTGAGAGCTTGTGATGGGCTAAGGTGGGACACCCCTGCAGGGATTTGAACTTTTGAAAGCCGTGCTTGTGGTTATGGGCAGATGGAAATTTGTTAATGTCCGGTTGTAGAAAACCTGAAGTTGACCTTAATTAAAATGCATCAACCACGTGTGTAATCGTGATGGTCTCTTTTCGGTGGAGTCCGGGAAGTGAACACGGTGTTGGAGTTATGTTTGACGTAGGTTGTTCTAGGATCACTTCTTGATCATAGTTTCTTGCTCATGCTTTGCCTTCTCTTCTCGCTCTCATTTGCGTATGTTAGCCATCATATATGCTAGTCGCTTGCTGCAGCTCCACCTCATACCTTTACCTTACCCATAAGCTTAAATAGTCTTGATCGCGAGGGTGCGAGATTGCTGAGTCCCCGTGACTCACAGATACTTCCAAAACTAGTTTGCAGGTGCCGATATTACCGAGCAGGTGACTCAACCAAGCTCAAGGAGGAGCTCGATGAAGATCTCGTTCTTTGTGTTGTTCTGTTTTCAGTTGATCAGTAGTGGAGCCCAGTCGGGACGATCGGGGAGCTGTGTAGCATTTGGGGTAGTCTTCTTTTATTTTGGGTTCCATAGTCGGACCTTGATTGTATCTGTTTGTTGTAATGCTTTATTCATGTAATTGTGTGAAGTGGCGATTGTAAGCCAACTATGTATCTCTTTCCCTTATGTATTACATGGGTTGTGTGAAGATTACCTCACTTGCGACATTTCTTTCAATGCGGTTATGCCTCTAAGTCGTGCTTCGATACGTGGGAGATATAGCCGCATCGAGAGCGTTACAAGTTGGTAATCAGAGCCTTCCCCGACCTTAGGAGCCCCCTGCTTGATCGAATAGCTGGCGTTGTTGAGTCTAGAAAAATGTTTTGAGTCTTTTAGGAATTATATATATCGGAGAGTTAGGAATTCTTTTTACTCCTCAGTCCCTTCATCGCTCTGGTGAGGCATCCTGACGTAGAGTTTTGACTCTTCTCTTCCCAAATTTCACTAAATTTTTTTTAGGATCACGCGGGTATCTTGGAATCGTTTCGATGGTTTTGTGACAAGAACATTGTTCTTGGTGCCTCCTGTCATTTAGGGGTTGTGGCAGTGTCCCGGGGAGTTGTGCTCCGAGGTGTTGTCGTCACAATTTTATCGTTGCAGTTCTGGAATACCTGAGTTTAGTTCGCCGACATCGAAAATCTCTTTTATGTAGTTGTTGGTGAGATAACCTCGACGCCACCCAGTACTGGGGCAGGAGTTCAGGAGTATTGCCATAACTTGTATGACAGATGCTTTTCGAAGGTTGAGGTAGACGATTTCCGAAGGTTTCTTGGTTATGTGTTGAAGGATGGATACAGCTGGATGTAGGATTTGCTAGTTTTGGGTGAGATATTATGCTTCCCCTGTATCCCCAACACCTGATTGCATAACCGGAAAGTTTCGAGAGTTTATAAGTGGGAATTCAAGTAGCTCCTAGGATTTCTTTCCGACAGATGTATGATTTGAAATTGGGGTTCGACGTCTAGAGGTCCGCCTATTCACGGTTGGTTTTACAGTGGTCTCGTTGTGTCTTAAAGAGTCCTTGGCTATGCCGACTCGGGGACGCTTCATATGTCATGTGCACTGCCCTGTACATGATGGTGCTGTACGATCGAGCCCGTGTAGGCCCCACCACGAAAACTTCGGACGAAATCTCTATCATATGTTTGTTCCAGCTTATTCCGCAAGCCAATCCTTTGTTTTGTTTTGAGTTGTGGTATTCGAGTTGCTTCGAAGTCAAATGTTGATTCCATACCTTCCCCAAATGGTGTTCTCATACTCCGATGTGAATACCAATCTTTCTTGATCATCAAGATTGTTTTGTCAATCCTTTTAACCGGCGTGCTTCTCTTCAAGTGGATCCGATCATTTCAACATCCGCAAGCCCAAGTATCAGTTCTTCACAACGGTGTTTGTTTCATCCGTCTCCAAGTTGCTTTTGCTTTTCCTGCCCTCCCTCCCTTTGTTTTCTTCAAGGACCCAGGTTTCTTATTCAAGTATCCTTTTAGTTATGGCAAGCCTCTCCATTCTTTTCCGTCAATGTTCTTATCCGGTGATTTTCATGAAGATTCTAATGGAGCTTCAAGCTCATCATTCTTCGTTCTTTTCCTTCTACGGTGGATTCAATTCAAGCTTTTGGTGTTGATCATATCCTTTCCTCGTTTCAAACGCCTTCTCATACCGGTGCACCTCTTAATCATCCACTTCTCGCTATTCAATTGTTCCGGAGTACTCAAGATATCTCGAAGATTCGTGTTTCCACTCTACATTAGTTCAAGCTCTTTCGAGGTGGTTACCAAATTCAAGTCTTTTTATTCAACCGGTGCATTCTCTCTTTTAAATCGTTCCACGGTGTCTCTTTTGAGTGGGCCCTAACCACATGTCTTTTTCCAGGATCTTACCTCACTCTTCTAATTCTACCGGAGCTATTCAAAAAAATTTCTTATCGAAGTTTGACATAAGAATGATTTATCATCAGTCAAATGTCTTTCTCCAAGATCTCTCAATTTCTTTTCATCATTGGTTCAACTTTTCTATTCTTCTTTATTCCGGAGTGTTTCAACAATTCACGGTGGTGTTTCTCATCGTCTTTCTCATCATTTGAAGACCGAAGAAGAGTTTTACATCCATATCTTATCCGTTTTCTCAGAGATTCGTGGTTCTAGTTCAAGGCCATCCTCTCATAATTGTTTTGATTGTGAGAATTCCTCTCACCTATATGGAGTCCATCAATTCAGGTTTATTCATTCTCAGCTTTCAGTTATCATTCTCCAATCTTACCGGTGCATCATTCAAATATCCTCTAATCAACTCGTGATTTTTCGTTCACTTGCATCTAAATTCTCTCAAGTTTCTTCATTCATTTCATAATTCTTCCCGGAGTTTCTTTACCTTTTACTTGGTTCATTTTCCAATTCTTACGGTGGTTCATTCAAGAGTTTTCTCTTCCTTCTTTATCATATCAATTTATTCGTTGTTTCAACCCTTCCGGTGGTTCGTTCAATACCTTCCCAAGTTGGCGCGACATCTATCTTAATCTTTTCTTCGAGAATAAGTAGTATGCCTAATCCGTTGATTGTCATCAATTTAATTGGTGAAGGATACACATAATGTAATTCTTATTTTTGTTCATCCAAGTGATTAATTCCTTATTCCGGAGGTTCATCAAATTCTCGATTCAAGTTGTCCATCTTTCTTTTCCGGAGTTCAAAGTTATTTCAATTATACCATTCCAAAGCTTCATCTAATCATTACAAGGATTCACCTTGTGTTTTCAACTTCTCTTGCCTTCCGTTTGATCATTCCTTTGTTTATCGGAGCTCTTCATGAAGGTTCTACATGTTGGTTCATCAAGGATTTAATTCCTTCTCGAAGTGATCATCAAGATTCTTTTTAGAGGAGTTCAAGCTTTCTTCATCTTGCTATCCGGAGTGCTTTTCTTTCTACCGTATCATTGGAGGTGGTATTATGTCATTCTTGATAATTTGAGTTCATGTTTCATGATTCACACGTTTTTAAGAATGAGGTATTTTAAATCCACCAATCGCTTTGTTGGAGTTATCTTGGGTTATATTTCACCTAAAGCTTTTCCCTAAGGATTGTTGCTATTTATGGTGCTTATAAATGACCCAAGTTCTTCATTTATCCTCCCGGTGAAATAAGTTTCTTGTCTTCTTGTTCATATTAATCCAATCTTGTTTCGTTAGTGGCAGTATTTCACCTCAAGAAGTTGAGATGTTTTCCATAAGACCTTATCAAGCTTATCCTTTTTCGTTGTTGGTTTTCCAACAACTCCGTTCGACCCTTCTCCTAAAGATGCCTTTTCAAGCTCTTTTGTGGCAGAAGTTGACATTTTCTTCTCCATTCCCCTATTTCAATTATCTATCTTCTATTCTTTTGTTCCGGAGGCATTTTCATGTTGCGCTTTTCAACCCATCATCTCGTTTTTGTCAAAGACCATGTTCTTTTCGTGCTTATCCATTTTACCGGAGTGTTGTGCCCTTTTGCTCAAGTTTTTTTTCACCTTATCAAGCCTTGCATCTCTTTTCAACCGGAGTGTTGTCTGAGATCTTTCTTACCGCTTGTTCCATTCATTCAATAGTTCCGGAGGCAGTATGTTGTTGATCTCATCAAGTATCCTCTCATCTTGTCAAGTTCATGTTCTTTTCCTTCCATTTTCAGTCGGAGTGCTGCCCAAATTATATCATTCTGATTCCTTCCCTATTTTGTTTTGACCGGAGTGGCTTCAATGTCAATCATGCCATTTACGCTCGTCTTTTTTGCTGTATTTCTGGTTCCTTGTCTAACGGAGTGTTTTTCACTTCGTTCATCTTCATTGTATTCCTTTTCTCTCAATTTGTTCAACCTTGCAAGGTTCTTTGGTTTCACTCGTTTGTCAAAGAAGCAACTTAGTTTTACCTCTTATCTTCTTCTTCCTTTTCCCTCCGGTGCCATCCTAGATCTCGGGACGAGATCCTCTCGTAGTGGTGGAGTGTTGTGATGCCCCGAGACCGACGCTCCAGAAGACTTCCAGCTATTCCGAGCTTCGCCGTGTGTTTCTTTTGTGCTTGCTCTTTTATTTTTTTGCATTGCATCATGTCATCATGCCATCATGTCATTAACCTTTGCATCTCAACTCAACTAATAAATTGCATAGATGGTTGATCTATTTAAATCGAGGGAAGGGTGACTTCTCTTTATAACATACCCTCCCAGTATTAGGGAGCTATGATAAATAATCCATTCTTATGGAATCACCTAAAACACACGCAAAATTTCTCCATGCCTTTGTTATCTCGCTTCTTGACCTCGAACTTTGTCCATAAATTCTTTCGTCATTTTTTCGGAGCTCCACCAAAAATCCGAACATTTTTGGGCCTTCCTTTTACCAAGTCCCAGTTCAAACCCATTTGAATTTAATTCAAATGAGTTTGAATTTATATCTTTCAATCTTCGCCTTTTCTAATTTTCTCGGACCGAGCTTATTTTTGGGAGTCAAAGAAAATTAACCACATGCCCTAATTCTTCCCCTAACCTTCTCTTCTCTCTTTTTCTTTCTCTTGTTTTTCTCTGTTTTTGTAAAGAGAATAATTAAGAGGGAGGGAGAAGGGAGACCAGCCGCCTCTGGCCATTTGGGCCTCCTAGCAGCGCCGGCCTCCTAGACTCATGGCCCAACTAACAGCCCAGCTCCCTACCTAACCCTAAACCTCTCACTGACCCGAACCCCATCTCCCTCGCATCTTCCCAACGCCGCCAGGAGCCCTGCGCTCGATCGATTCCATCGCCCAGTTCTTCCTCGCACCAACGCCCGCAAGCCTTGCTCGATCCCCGTTTCTTCCCGCATCGCCAGAGAGAGGCCAGACACAACAACTCCCCCTCGATCCCTCTGCTCGTCTCGTCGGTCTTCCGCATGCAGGCGCGCCCATCTCCCTCGACCCCACCTCCTGCTTCTCCTCACCCTCGCCGCAAGCCTCCAGCGCCGCCGCTCCTCATCTGCTCTGGCCGTCGCTGACATCCGCCGCTGCTTGGAGCTGCTCGAGCCCGCTGGGTTCCCAGTGCCGCCGCGCCCTCAAGTGCTCCGCCGGCCTGCGACGCCGCCGCCGACCTCCACCAGGAGCATGCGTCGCCTAGGCGCCAGCTCCTTCCACGTCGCCTCTCTGCAACTCCCGTGGATGCCGTCCAGGGTACCCATGGTGTCGTCATCTCAAGGCCGTCGCCGGTGGGATCCTACGTCCCTCCGCCATCTTCCTGGTCAAGTGACGCCAGGGCCGACCCCGCCGCGTTCCTCTACTCCTCTCGCCTCGAGCACCTGCCGCTGGCCACCACCTTCGTCTTCTGCTGCTGCTTCACCGGTGAGCACAAGCCGCTGCCGCGTTGCCTTGCCTTCGCCTCCCAGTTTCGTCCACGACAACATTTACTGTCACTTGGGTTCGACAAGATGCCGAGTATTCCTACATTTTCCATGTACATCTACACCAAGACCGGACCGTCAAGTACCGCGGGAACGTTTGTACCTCTACCGTCGCCGTGGATCCGACAAGTACTCCTACAACAAGTGTACCTCTACCGTCGTCTTCGGAATCTCTAAGGACGTCAAGTACCCCTTCGAGATGACGAGACCGACAAGTTCAAATGACCCCAAGTACCTCTCTGAAAACGAGACGTATACCGCTATCGTCGCAAGAATCAAGACCGACAGGTCCGAAGATGCAAGTACCACTTCGAACCATGTACGACGACCGTCGCCGAAGACCCGTGTAACGCAAATGTCAAGTTCAACTATCGTTGCGTGAACCGCTACTTCCCACGACGACCCCGTGAACAACTACTTCCCCTTCGACACGTGTACCCCTACCGCCGAACTCGATCTGTTCCGATAATGCATGCTTCGAAGGTATAACCTCGAGGCGACGTCCGTGAACGAATGCTTGCGATGTTTGAGATGCTCGTGTTTGCACCGTGTCCAATTTGTCACTCGTTCCCTTGTCGCCAACTCGTGGGACACCCGGAATCCGGGGACGCCCCACCATCTTTTGCACGCATCCTCATACTTCTCCTTTGCATCGGTATCTCAATTGAGTTACCGGAACCGGAACGTTGCAGTGGCACCGTTTTCGTTATCATTGCTGTGGCACCCTTTTTCTTGCCACCAAGGTGACAAATGCCTCATAATATGCTCTTGTTAACATTTTCTTAAAACTTGCATAACTTGAACATGTCATCTGCATCATGTTAACGACTTTAAGATGGTTAAAATTTGTTGTTGGTTTAAAAATTGCTAATGCATATGGGGATTCACCGGGTTTGTTGTTTGTTATATCCGGCCCCATTTGAATTGTTTAGATGGTATAGTTTTGTTATGCCTCACCTCTTGCCATGTTTAACAACATTTAATATTGTTGGGTACATAACCGAGAGAGAACTAAATAAGTCATGTGGTATTTCGTCAATATGCAACTCGTTGCATATTGATCTCCACTTAATTTGTAGTTTTGTTTGTGCACTTTGCCATGCCATGCATATTTAAACTGGACATGCACCATACTTGGTCGTGCATCATGCCATGTTTATGTGAGGGTTGTTTACTATGTTGTTTGCTTCTTTTCGGTGTTGCTTCTTCGGGTTGGTTCCGGTAACGTTGCGTTTGTGAGGATCCGTTGTCTACGTCGGTTTGTCTTCTTCGTGGACTCATTCTTCCTCCTTGCGGGATTTCAGGCAAGATGACCATACCCTCGAAATCACTTTTATCTTTGCTTGCTAGTTGCTCGCTCTTTTTCTATGCCTATGCCGTGACACCTACCACTTGCTTATCATGCCTCCCATATTGTTGAGCCATGCCTCTAACCCACCTTATCCTAGCAAACCGTTGTTTGGCTATGTTACCACTTTGCTCAGCCCCTCTTATAGCATTGTTAGTTGCAGGTGAAGATAGGAGTTTGTTCCTTGTTGGAACATGGATATTTTGTTGGGATATCACAATATCTCTTATTTATTTAACGCATCTATATACTTGGTAAAGGGTGGAAGGCTCGGCCATATGCCTGGTGTTTTGTTCCACTCTTGCCGCCCTAGTTTCCGTCATATCGGTGTTATGTTCCCGGATTTTGCGTTCCCTACGCGGTTGGGTTATAATGGGAACCCCTTGACAGTTCTCCTTGAATAAAACTCCTCCAGCAAGGCCCAACCTTGGTTTTACCATTTGCCACCTAGCCTTTTTTCCCTTGGGTTCTGTAGACTCAAGGGTCATCTTTATTTAAACCCCCGGGCCAGTGCTCCTCTGAGTGTTGGTCCAACCTGTCAGCCGCCGGTGGCCACCAGGGGCAACTCTGGGCTGGCCTACCGGAAGTTTGGACAACCCGGTGTGCCCTGAGAACGAGATATGTGCAGCTCCTATCAGGATTTGTCGGCACATCCGGGTGGCTTTGCTGGTCTTGTTTTACCATTGTCGAAATGTCTTGTAATCGGGATTCTGAGTCTGATCGGGTCTTCCCGCTAGAAAGAATATCCTTCGTTGACCGTGAGAGCTTGTGATGGGCTAAGTTGGGACACCCCTGCAGGGATTTGAACTTTCGAAAGCCGTGCCCGCGGTTATGGGCAGATGGAAATTTGTTAATATCCGGTTGTAGAAAACCTGAATTTGACCTTAATTAAAATATATCAACCGCGTGTGTAACCGTGATGGTCTCTTTCCGGCGGAGTCTGGGAAGTGAACACGGTGTTGGAGTTATGTTTGACGTAGGTTGTTCTAGGATCACTTCTTGATCATAGTTTCTCGATCGTGCTTTGCCTTCTCTTCTCGCTCTCATTTGCGTATGTTAGCCATCATATATGCTAGTCGCTTGCTGCAGCTCCACCTCATACCTTTACCTTACCCATAAGCTTAAATAGTCTTGATCGCGAGGGTGCGAGATTGCTGAGTCCCCGTGACTCACAGATACTTCCAAAACCAGTTTGCAGGTGCCAATGTTACCGAGAAGGTGACACAACCAAGCTCAAGGAGGAGCTCGATGAAGATCTCGTTCTTTGTGTTGTTCCGTTTTCAGTTGATCAGTAGTGGAGCCCAGTCGGGACGATCGGGGATCTGTGTAGCATTTGGGGTAGTCTTCTTTTATTTTGGGTTCCGTAGTCGGACCTTGATTGTATCTGTTTGTTGTAATGCTTTATTCATGTAATTGTGTGAAGTGGCGATTGTAAGCCAACTATGTATCTCTTTCCCTTATGTATTACATGGGTTGTGTGCAGATTACCTCACTTGCGATTGCTTTCAATGCGGTTATGCCTCTAAGTCGTGCTTCGACATGTGGGAGATATAGCCGCATCGAGGGTGTTACATGTGCGGCAATACAATGTCATGCAGATATCGCTCCATGGTGGGTTCAATGGCAAACCCTCCCTCCTCTCCAGATTGTAATCCATAGGAAGATATCTGTTCTGAGGTGGATTCAGACGCAGCTGACCACTCCTATTTACCCCCCAAGGTGTTTGCTCTACCTTGGCATGATGATGTTAGCCGTATCATGCATATGTTGCCTTGCAGTGCCTACTTTTGATATCATATATGTCATATTCTTAGTTTATACATGTTTTGTAAAGCCACCTATTTAGTTTCTATATCATATATGAGAATTATGCAGTCTCATGTCTTTTAGCCAGACATAATATATGTGAAATTTGCAATGCCATCCTGTTTAACCAGGCATCATATATTTGAATGATATCTTGCCCATCCTTTTCTTCATTATATTTCCATTTGTCGACAATGTTTGTACATTAAACTACTCTTCCTATGAATCAACCATTTGGGTGGGAGATGGAAAAATCTGGAGTGAAAACAAGGCCTTTAGAGCAGACAGTGCTACCTGTCGAAGCAGATCTCTTGTTGGGTCCCGATAGCTCCTCAGAGATGGATCCAGAGATAGATGACCAGTCCTATTCCCCCACCGAGGTGTATGCTCTAACTTGGCACGGTTATACAACTCATATCATGCATATGGTGTCTTGCATTGCATAGTTTGGACATCATATACACAATATTCAACAACATGTTCTTAGTTCAGACATCATATATGCGAATGCCCTCTATTTAGCATATAAATCACATATGTGAATTAAATCATGCGATCCTGATTGCTTAGATAACATGTATGTGAATCATGTCATGCGATCCTGTTTAGTTATTCATCGTATCTTTGAATTATGTTATGCTATGCTATCCAGTTTAGATAGACATCATATATGTGAAATTATGTCATGCTATCTTTAGTTAAATAATATACATGTCAACTATTTCATGCCCTCTTTTTTCCACACTATCTATTTCATCTATCTCTCATACAATGTCTGTACATTCAACTATGTTTCCTATTTATCAGCCATTTAAATTGGAGCGGGTGATGCTAGTATCTAGCGGAGTAAAAACACGGTCTTCAAATAAAATAGTGCTACCTCTGGGTGGAGATAGCACCCCGATTGTACATGCACGAGAACCGGCCCTACCACACATAATCTAGACTCTCGTAGATTGTACCCCTACTGCGATGGACAGAGAACCAGCTTCACCAAATCTAACCCCATCCCAGCAGATAGTAACCCAGTTCCTGTTGACACAACACCATCTCCACCATAGAGCTCCCAAACAAGAGCAGTTAGTAAGGCAGCTCCAGTTCCCAAAGGGCTAGTACTACCATGGCGAACCCCAACTCCACTAGTTAGTACGCCTATTACTGTGGAGGAAGCACAACTAGCTAGTCGTAGTTTAGCATCTATCGCATTTGATGTTGTTAAATCCTATATGCATATCTTCACATCTTGGAAATATTATACTAAATATGAAGGAAAATGCCAGTTACAGGAGTTTGTCCAGGAGTTATGTGTAAGTAATGTTATTCATGGCAATTACTTTGCTTTGTCCCATACATTCTACCTCCATGATGGTTATAATACAACAAATTTTCCCATTTTTCTCTATAGAGAAGGACCGATTTGGAAACTCATGATGAGGTAACCTGTGCTAATACCTCTGCTATCTTCAAGAATGCTTGGTGGCAGTATCGGAATTACCTGAAGAAAATGTACTTCACTGGCAAAGAAACTCATCAACTTCCCTTACGTTCTCCTGAGACACATTTACTAGACGATGACTGGGAACGCCTTGTTCTGTATTGGTCTCGAACCAAGAATGTGGTAAGGTCTATGAGCTCATTTTCTAATTTTAATTACTATATTCTTGCGTCTTACTGTAGTCTGTTCATGTAGAACAAGTGCTTAAACATGAGGAACAACTATTCTAATTTAAGATTCCATTGCATCGTGCATAGTGCTTTGCTCTTGTATCACTGTATTTACTCATACAAACTTATTTTTAAATTGAAGGATCCAATCAAAACTCCAATGGCACACTAGGTATGTTCACGCATGTTTCTTTAACAGGTTTCCTCTTATCAATAGCTCTATTGATTTCAATTTCAATTGTGTATACAGTTGACTTATCATATCATGCACATTACTAGCATCACAACAGACCCAATAGTGTTGTTGTACATGTAGACCCGTGGTACCCATCTGAAATCTTGTTGTGCCGTGTAGTTTCCCACGCTTTGTATTCTTTCACTGCTGATTTGTCTTGAACTGATATGATTTGAATCGTGTCTCTATTTTGATTTGGCAAGACAATGCAGTGACCATAGGACATAGATATATGTTTGTTTGATGCTTTTACTATGTACTACTTGGCAATAGAAGAGTTGGTAGTTTAATCCTGTCCACCTTACTAATAAATTCGTTCACCGAAATGAGTTTCATATACTAGTACATGCTAAACCTGTTATGTGTCTACTTGTTTCTTCTTTTAGAATGCTGATAGAATACTGGGGAAGAGTGCCTTATTAAGCAATGGTAAAGGAAATAATGCAGATAAGGTTCAGGATAGTGAGACATCCTTGTTGGTCTCCAACAAAGCCGATAAAACAGCTAAGGAAGACTATCTTGAAGACAGTGAGACAACCCCAAAGTCCTATCTTGGTTTAGTGTTCGAGTTACTGGCCACTACTGCTTGCACAAGCTATACAAACTCACTGTCTGAACCAGTTCGGTTTCTCGAGTCTCAACTACAAGCTGAAAGACATCGATCAGCTGTGCTGCGACAAGAAGCGGAAGGACTGCGGAAGTCCCTGGAGCATTTAGATGCATACTTTCTGGTGCAACAAGTGTAGGAGGATTTTAGCGCTAAACATTACAAAGCTAATAACATTGCTAAGCTTATTGCCAGCATGGTGGATACCCAGGATAATGTTTCTTGAGCTCTTCTGAAGTTGTTTCAATTATGGACTTGTTTTGCTGCTGCGTTTATTTGCACTGGTGGCCACTTTAGATGGCCAGTGTATGTAATATGCTGCTTTGTTCCCTAAATTTGCACTGGTGGCGAACTTTGATGCCCAATGGATGTAATATGTGTAATAGCCGTAATAGCCTAGCGTTAGTTCCTTGCTTATTTATTTCCTTATTGTCTTGTTTAGTTGTTTGCTTGTAGTCACTGTAGTTCTTTTTCCGCGTTTTTCTAGTGGCCACAATAAACTAGGCCACAATAACAATGGCAACACACGGACTGTTGTGACCATGGTCCTGCTACCTGCGTAGTGACCATGGCCCTCCATGGGCTGTACGATCCATGGGCCTTCCACAGGCTGTAGGATCCACGGGCCTTCTATGGGCCGTAGGATCCATGGGCCTTCTACGGGCCGTAGGATCCATGGGCTTTCTACAGGCCGTAGGATCCATGGGCCTTCTACGGGCCGTCTCATCTATGGGCCTTCTACGAGCCGTATAATCGTTTCGCCAAACATGGGCCATACTATTCGTGGACCAATGACGGACCGCAAAATTGGCCGTAAACGGGCTAGAGAGGAAATCGTCTGTTCTATGGCCCGACCATAACGGGCCATTAATAGGCCGTAATTGATGATGCTACGGAAACAACCCAACGTGTTAACGGGCCACAAGCAGGCCGACTCTAACCACGGGCTGAATTTGGCCCACAAGCTGAACAGGCCAGTAACGGACCGTAAGTAATCGAATTCGGGAAATGAGCCCAAGAATAAATGGGCCCTTAGATGTCACACCCTAGCTAGTTCAAGCATTAGAGTGTTGCATCATGTTTAAATTCCCATAAAACTGAAATGGGGATGAAAGAACCCCTAGCACCCCCTCGAGCAACTAGGGTTTACTAAAAACTTTTTCAATGAACCTGAAATGCCCTTCTAGAAAGCCCACCCTTTTTGTTTTGGGTTAAGACCTTTGACAAAAATGCTGCACATTTTTCTAGGACATCTTAAGGTCATTAGATTAATTCTTATAGTATTTGCATTTGGGCATTTAAATGCTATAAAATATTTTAAATGCTCAAATAATCATAAACTAAAATGTTTGCTATTGGATATATTCTAAGCAGTAGCCATGATTAATTTTATGATTTTTGGAAATGCCCTGGCATTTTTAATAAAGCCCTGAAGTTACAGAAATAATAGAATAAATAAAAAAACAGAAAAAGAGAGAGAAAGGAACTTACCTGGCGCAGCCCACCTGGCCCACTGGCCGGCCCAGCACTGTGCTGGCCCGTGCCAGTCATCGCTGGCAGAGGTGGGACACGGCGCGCGCACCCGAGCTCGCCACGCCACCTCCCTGCTCCTCTGCTTCACCTGGCCACCGCCTCGACACCGCGAACGCCTCCTCGGTGTTGCCCCGACCTGCCCGACACCTCACACTTCCCCCCTGCTCGCTCCCTCGCTCCCTCGACGCCATGGCCGACGCAGCCGCACCTGCGCCGTCGTGAAACCCGCAGCCACCGCCGTCCACTTGTTGCCTCGCCGTGCCAAAAAGTTCCGCCGTCGTCCACTGCTTCGCCTCGACCCATCCCTGAGCGCTCGCTCGCCCCGGAGACGCTGTACCGAGGTCGTCCCGATCCGCCATCGCCGGAGATCCCCCTTGCCGCCCCGCTCGCTCCTGCTCTTCCCCGAGCTCGCCGTTCGCTCCCCTGCAACCACAGTGAGCCACTGACCCTTCTCACCCTCTCCGTTCTAGCTCTCGTGCACCGTACGCGCTGCCTCGAGTTTGCCCGCATGCACCGCCGCCTGTGCTCGCCGCCGACGAGTCTCCGGCCATCTAATGGTCCGGCCGTCGTGCCCAGATTCCTCCCCGCGCCGCGTAGAGCACGTATGTGCCCCGCATGAGCCACCACGACCGTCACAACGACGACCCCGACCTCACCCGAGCGCCGGCAACCGCCAAGGTCAACACCATCGACGACTCCGGCCACCCCAGGCCTAACCACCTACACCACTCGACGCGGACGAGTGCCCGCATCACGTAGATGCCCTCCGCCGGCCATTTGGTCGCCGGAGGAAGAAACCCGCACCCCTCCGCCGTCCCTGGCCTTGCCGGCGACGAGCCCCGGGTCAACTCCGGCGAGTTTGACCCGGGTTGACCCCAGTTTGACTTTCCCCTGACTCACTGACGTGTGGGTCCCAGTCCACTAATTAAACTAGGTTAGTATTAGTTTAACACTAACTAAACTTAGTTAGTTAGTTGACACTGACAGACGGGACCCACAGGTCAGGGTTGACCTGGACCATCTCAGTTGACCGCTGACGTCACACTGACGCTAGGCTGACGTAGTAAATCCTTTTCTGGATTTATTCTTTAATAGGAAATTCCAGAAAATAGCCAAAACTTCTAAAAATCATAGAAAATCAACCATAGCTCCAAATCAAACAAATTATATATGAAAAATGATCAGAAAAATTCAATCTATCCATCTGTAATGGTTTCATGCATGACAAACCACTTTAACCTTGCTGTTTAGGTGAAACAAGCTAATACACTTTTTATGCATAAGAACTTTAACTTCCATTTGAATCTTTGGTTCAAATGGACCCATTTCAACTTGTTTCACATTACATTAGGCAAGACACATTCATTTTGCCATGTCATAGCATGCATCATATTGTTGCATATTATCATGTGTTGATTATGTTCGGTGTGTCTTTCATGGTAGGTTCTGCCTCTGAGGATAACCCCGAATATCCGTCTGAAGGGCAGTACCCTACTACCACTACATCAGGCAAGCAACCCATTGATCATTCCGATACAAACCCATGTTCTCGCTTCTGCTCTTATTTACTGCATTAAGACAACGCGATTCAAACTGTTGTGTGCTACGGTAGTTGAACCCTTATCCTCTGCATGACCTGTCATTGCCATAGTAACTAGATGAAACCCACTAGCATGTGTAGGAGTTGATTGAGCCATGTATGTGATTCCTACCTTGCTATGCCTGCTATGCTTAGAGTTGTGTCAGGTCTGGTTCATCTGGGTGATGGGCTAGAGTGAAATGATTATGTCGGTAATGTGAGCGATGTGTTGAACATGTTTTGGTAAAGGTATCGATGAGAGGCCATGTAGGAGTACATCGTGGGTTGTTTCATTGAGGCCGTCCATAGGAACTGAGATCTATATGCGTGATTTAAGATTCAGCTACTACCACACATTGGGCCCTGAAATATGACCCCGCTCGACTTACTGACCCCTCTCGCCCTCTATCCAGGAGAGCAACTAGTTTCTGGTGTTTGTAGGTAATGTGTTGGTGGCCGTGCTAGCGCTGACCCTAGGGGTGGGCTATGATGCGGTAGATACACTGTGGCCGGGTATGCCGGGCACCCGTTTGGCGTCTCGGGACCCTGTACACATCGTTTGGGGCCGTTGAGGACACCTCGACCGGATTTCCTTACGGATGGAACCTGAATAGGCGATAAACCTGTACTAGAGACTTGTGCGGTTAGTCAGGTCGTGGTCTACACCCACATTGGTTTTTGCTTGAAGTCTGCCGAGCACATGTCGTGTGCAGACGCTAAGTGGTAGAAACATGTGTGATGAAGTACACCCCTGCAGGGTATAAAACTATTCGAATAGCTGCGTCCGCGGTAAAGGACTACTTGGTTGCCTATACAGTTCATAGACAAGTTAATGGATACTACTAAAAGACTCAAGATAAGTGTGAGTACCGAGGATGGCCCTCTGGTAGGGTGACGAGGGAGGATCCCCGGTGGAGTATTGTGTTGGTGATTAGCGAACTCGTGTGCGAAAACTATTTTACTAGTGGAGTCTCGTAGGATAGCTTAGCCAAGAGTCAAAGCCGGCTTGCTGCAATAACTCCACCACCTTCTTGAGAATGAGCATGTATAGTAGGTTCTGATGTAAGACTTGCTGAGTACCTTTGCACTCATGTTTGCTTAATTACTGTTTTCAGACGACAACACCACCCCCTCCGACGGGTTTTATGTAGATCTCGACGTCGATGAGTGACTTGCCACCCAGGTGGTGATCCTGGCCATGGAGGGCCCTATGTAGTTAGACAGGCTTCGGGAAGCCTTCTTTCTTTCTAGTGTCTATACTCAGACTATTTGCTTCTACATGTGCTTGTATGCTTGTATGACTTGAGTGTCGGGTCATGTGACCCCTACCTGTATGAACATGTTATGTATGGCTCTCTGGAGCCTTTAAATAAAGTACTTGAGTTGTAGAGTTTTGTTGTGATGCCATGGTGTATTTGCACATGTCGAGCATATTGTGTGTATGATTGAAATGCTTGGTATGCGTGGGATCCGGCAATCTAGTTGTTTATCCTTGGCAGCCTTTCTTATGGGGAAATGTAGTCTAGTGCTCCTCGAGCCATAGTAGTCCACTACAGCCCATTTCACCGGAGTCCTGCTAGCCCAGCACTACTGCTCAGGACACTTGACTGGCCAGCATGTGTTTCACTTCGTTCCTATGTCTGTCCCTTCAGGGAAATGTCACGCAGTGACTTCCGGAGTCCTGCCTAGTGTCAGGACCCCGACTCAATGCCACATCGATCTAGCATGTAACACCTCATATCACTTTGCGGCCTCACGCACGGTATTCCCACGGGTGTCGCCTTACCTTTGCCCGGGACCGTTTGCGCCTTTTGGCACACGTATATGACAGTGTCGCTAGCATCCATATGATAAGGAGCCCGGGCTGACATGGCTAGTCGTAAACCCAAAGTGGCACAGACTTACAGGGACAGGCATCCATGACCCAGCATCGAACGTGTCGGTCATCAGCGAGTGAATCCAGGCTGTAGCACTGGGCTAGCAGGACTCCGGTGAACCAGGCTGTAGCAGGCTAACATGACTCTGGTATTCATCGCGTGACATTTCCCCGAAGGGACAGACACAGGAACGAAGAAGGACACATGCCGGCCAGCCTAAGTGTTCCGGAGCAGTAGCAAGCTACCATGGCTCGGTGGAAACACTAGGAGACATTTCCCCGTAAGAGAGGCTACTAAAGATAAACAACTAGATGGTCAGATCCCACACATACCAAGCATTTCAATAACATACACACAATATGCTCGATATGTGCAAATACAACATGGCATCACAACATGACTCTATGACTCAAGTAATTTATTCAATAGGCTCCGGGGAGCGAGATATTACAAACATGGGTCTCATGACCCAACAATCAGAGCATACAAATCAAAGCACAAGCGGAAGCTATCATGTCTGGGTACAGACTTCTATAACTGAAAAAGGCTGAGAAGCCTGACTATCTACCAGATCCTGCCGGGGCACAAGATCGTAGCTGAGGTAACAAGCTAAACGTCGAAGTCCGCGTGGAACAACTAGCGAGACAGAGGTCTCTCTGCAAAACATAAATTAAGCAAACGTGAGTACAAATGTACCCAACAAGACTTACATCAGATCTAACTACATATGCATCATTATCAACAAGGGGATGGTGGGGTTTAACTGCAGCAAGCCAGCTTTGACTCGGTGGCTATCCTAAACTACGACTGCAAGTACTCTTTTGAGGTGGCGCACACGAGTCCACATATTCACCATATCAATACACCACTATGGATCCGCTCCCGTCTCCCTACGAGAGCGCCATCCATAGCACTCACGCTTATCTTGCGTATTTTAGAGTATCCACTTTCACTTGTCTATGAACTGATATAAGCAACCCAGAAGTCCTTTACCGCGGACACGGCTATTCGAATAGATGATATTAACCCTGCAGGGGTGTACTTCTTCATACATGTTTCCACCACTTAGCGTCTGCACACGACATGTGCTCGGCAGACTTCAAGCGAAAGACGACGTGGGTGTAGACCACGACCTACCTAAACACCTAAGTCTCTAGTCCAGGTTTATCGCCTATTCGGGTTCCATCCATGAGGAGATCCGGCCGGAGTTTCGCTCACAGCCCCAAACAATGTGAACAGGGTTCCGTGACACCAAACGGATGCCCGGTTTACCCGGCCACGTGCCTACCGCATCACAGCCCACCCCTACGGTCAGCGCTGTCCACGGCCTCCAGCATACTACAAACACCAGAAACTACTTGCAACTCCTGGACAGAGGACAAGGGTGATTAAGAAGTCGAGCGGGGTCATGTTTCAGGGCCCAATGTATGGTAGTAGCTGAGTCATGGATCACAAACACAGAACTCAGTTCCTGAGGACGGCTGCAATGAGACAACCCACCATGTACTCCTACATGGCCTCTCACCGCTACCTTTACCAAATCGTGTTCACACACTTAGCTCACACACAGTAGGACATGTTCACACACCTCTGATTCATCCCCGATGAATCAGACCTGACTCAACTCTAAGCAGTAGCAGGCATGACAAACAAACATGAATGAGTAGGCACAACAGGGCTCAAACAACTCCTACTCATGCTAGTGGGTTTCATCTATTTACTGTGGCAATGACAGGTCATGCAAAGGATAAAGGGGTTCAGCTACCGCAGCAAGTAACAGTTGAATTGTTGTTGTCCTAATGCATTAAAAGAGAGCAGGAGCGAGAGAGTAGGATTGTATCGGAATGAACAAGGGGGTTTTGCTTGCCTGGCACTTCTGAAGATAGCATTGAGTCTTCATCAGTGTCAACGATCACATCATCAGTATCACGTCTATCGAGAGGGGACAAATACCGGCAACACAGAAGGGAACACAATCAATGCAATGCACAATATGATGCATGATCAATACATGGAAAAATGAATGTGTTTTGGGCTAATGCAACTAGCAACAGATTAAATGAAGTTGGTTTGAATACAAGATTCAAATTCAAACTCCATATGTGATTATTCAAATGCCATTTAATTGATTTGTGCTAAACAGCAGCTATAAGTTGTTCTAACATGCATGAAAGTGGTACAGATGGATTCCTTGAATTTTTCTGATAATTTTTCATATATAATTTATTTCATTTGGAGTTACGGTTGAATTTCTATGATTTTTAGAAGTTTAGGACATTTTCTGAAAATAATAAATCATTTAAGAATTATTTAAATTCCAGAAAACATTTACTGCGTCAGCAGTGCGTCACCGTGACGTCAGCAGGTCAACAGACGCTGCTGCTGTTCAAACCTGACGTGTGGGGGCCACACGTCAGTGACACAGGGTTGTTTAACTCACTGACAGGTGGGACCGGTCAACGACCACGTCAGCTAGGTCAACTCCGACGCGTGGGGCCACTGTGGTTAACTTAAACTAAACAGGGGGGTTAACCGTGGTTAGTTAAGGGCGTGGGGCCCATATGTCAGTGGCTCTAGGCCTGGGTTAGCGGGGTGGTTAGGCCCTAATGACCGGCCACGTCAGCTCTCGCCGGAGTTTAGCCGACGACGACCACAGAGCACGGCGGGGGACGCCGGACTTGCGCTAGGGGCATCGGATCGACGCGCCAAGGGCACCAGGAGGTAGCCCGTGCCCGTGCGCATCTAGGGGGACCAACGGGAGGTGCGGGGGTGGCCGGGGTTCGCCGGAGTGGAGCCCGAGGCGGCGGCCGGAGCTCGGGGTTGGGGCGAGTTAGTGCTACGGTGCGCAAATGAGCGAGGTGAGCGGCTAGCGGGGCGCTACGCGGTACGGGGAGCGAGTTAGGCATGCCAGGGTGACCAAATGGTCACCGGAGCTACGCCGACGACGAGCTCAGGCGGCGGCGTGCTACGGCCAGCTATGAAATGGCGGCTACGGCGAGCGGCAAGCCACGGGGTTAGGGGCAAAACGTGCAGGAGCTCACGGTGGTTCGGATGGGGTAGATGATGAGCTCGGGGAAGCGGAGACGGCGGCGAATCGACGGTGAAGATCCTCGGCGGCCGGCGATGGAAACGGCGATGGTGGCGGCGTTGCAGCGTGTCCGGGACCTTGTGGCTCGGTGGGGAGAAAGAGGGGGTCGAGGCGGAGCCTTTGAGCGCATCGGCGAGGCTAGGGGGTGGCGGTGGCCGCGAGGGAGCTCGTCGGTGGCGGCGGCTCCGTTCGGGCGAGTGAGAGAGAAGTCCAGGGGAGAGGATGAGGACGCAGGAGAGTGAGGGAGAGAGGCAGGGAGGTGTGTGGCGTCTCCGGGGCGTCGAGGAGGAAGCAGGAGGTGGCCAGGGGGAAGCAGGAGGTGGCCGAGGCCTCTCGGGCGCGCGCCACGCCTCGCCTCTGCCTACTGGCAGAGGAAGACGACAGGGGGGGGAAGTGGAGATGGGCTGGGCCGTGCTGGGCCAGGTAAGTGGGCGCCAGGTAGTATCCCTTTTTATTTCTGTTTTATTTATCTATTTTGTTCTGTGTTGTTTTAGTTTAGTAAAATACTAAACTATTTTATAAAATCCTGAAAATAGTTATGTGGCTAGAGTTAAAATATACCAAACCACATAAAATGTTCCAGTAATTATTGGACATATATTATTTATATATCAAATATATATCCAATGCAAATAGCTATTTATTTAATTCAAAGGCCCAAAATAATTAACTCTGAGATACCAAAAATATTGTTTTGAGTTTTACCTCTTTGCAATATTTTCAGAGACTAAGAGGAACATTTTCTTGGACTTCTTTAAGGAGATTTTAATGTTGATCATTTTTAGAAGGTTTCTGAGGCTTTGAAAATTCCTCAATTCAAATTTCATTTGAATTAAAACATGATGCTCACATGAGGTCTAGCCTAGTGCATAACAGGACCAGGGATGTGACAACTCACCCCCACTAAACAAAAATCTTGTCCCGAGATTCAAGCGTAGGGTAAGGTGAAGGGGGAACGCAACTAGTACAATCTTCACGATCCAGGTTGCACTTCATAGGAACGTTGATTCGATCACCATCATTGTCTTGAAGTCTTGCTCTGAGAAATCCTGTCAACATGACATGGAGGGAAGAAGGAGACTCTAGAAGGGTCGATCTTCTCAAAGATCGAACAACTCACGGAATGAGACATAGGACCACCTCTTGGGTTGAGACACGAGATACACATCAAGAGGGGTGGAAAGAAACGGATGACGAAGGTTCACTAGGTAGACAACAATTTCACGCTTAGGAAGGTGGTAAACGATTGTCAACGTAGCGAGGAGTTGAGTTGCCATGATACCACAACGATGCACCTTAGAGAAGGTGACTCGTAGAAATATCCAAGTGCCAAAAAGAATTACCTTTGATTTAAAGATCATTGAAACTCTTTAAACCAGCCTAAGGCAATTCTCGAGCAATCGTTTGGAGGGGGTCGGTAGAATGGCATACTCGGACTTGGCTGATGTGGATTACCTTGTTGAAGACAACGTAATGGATAAATTTGCTTATCACCGGAAATGGAAGAGACCCAAGGTAGAATGGCACATTGGCGGTGCAAACTGGGAACAAAATGCAAATGCTGGGAATGATTCTGGTAACTGGGGAGAGGCTCAACAATAGAGAGTTATTCCACTATTGGAATGGTTATAGCATAACCGAGGAAACTGAGAGCGCTATACAGTTAATGCCGACGATCAAACCTAGCACTTGCGCGTGCTCTCAAGAACTTGAGCAATTCCATAATCATCAAGGTTTTACCAACATCCGTGTCAAGGGTCCGGTAACACAACTTACTACCATGATGAAGGGTGATGGAGGATGCAGATGCAAAGGAAGATAACACCTTCTCAGATTTCACCCTTGGCGGGGCCAAGGAAATAAAATCTAGATGATCGACCGAGAGACATTTAGCACTCCGCTTCTAATGTTCTCCTTGATGTGCTAGTGTAACCCATTCATAGATATGGTTTGATATCTAGAACATCAAGTAAAAAGGTCGGACTTCGGAACACAGAAATCCATAGGGGCAACTAGGGAGTAAATCCTACGAAATCCCTATGGGGAGGTGGCCAACTTCCTCAAATCAAGATACTACAACAGGAGGTCTTCCGGCTGGGTGTGTTGGCCACGACATCCACCTTACCGGTTATCGAGAGACCAATATTATAGTTCTTGGGGAAATGTTCCAACCATCATATCTGCCTGAGATTCAGATCTGGTTGGTGTCAGGATATTCCAGACTCATCGAGTCTAGGAAGAAAAACGGAAGTTTGCAACACGAATCGACGAGATGACGTTGCGAGATTCTCGGGGAATGAACTACGATAGCAAGCTCCAAAACATGAGCTGGTTCTGCTACAAACATGTGAACACGTTGTCCCAGACAAGCATGCCCACATGGTAGTCTTACAATAAAACACTACCGAGTTCTGGTTGGGAACCCTCAGCGAGGATATCGAAGTTCTTTCATAAGTCCGGATTAGCTCTTATGAAGATACTCCTTCTCCTTGAACAAATCAGTCAGTGGCTTGGTGTGCTAGGATACACATATGGAATGAAGGTTGCAAGTCTCCAGACCACAGAATACTTCGCACGTGTGCATGACTGACTTGCGATGATTCCAGAGGAAGCAACATTGACTTTCTCGAGTCCATGGCGACAACTTGCATCAGATGCACATGAATTAAAGGAAGTCACTACCTTCATCCAAACATATGCTTCATGAACGAAACACGAAGAAATGCTTACACAAGTTTCCAACACTAGGTTGATGTTCAACATGATTCATGGGGAAGACAAAAAGCTACTGATGGGCTCAACAGCAACTCATCGGAATTTCCATATCACTGGACTTCCACCATCATGTGCTCACGGTGATAGCATTGGTCAGACCAAAGATGTAATGGTGTATGCTCGAGGGATCAACCACGAGTAAGACAACATTACGAGCATCGTTGGTACTGATTTGACTTGACGATAGCCCACACTCAAATCAAAGGATTGATAAGACAATAGGTCCAGCAACTGATCACAGGGACCAATCGATGAGGATATCATCTTTCTTCAACACACTCTACACAATAGTATCCCTTTGGAACGAACTAAGTTAGGCAAGCTTTTATCTTCCAATTCTCCAAGTTGTTGTCTAGCTTAACCAACTAGCTCAGGGATATCCAACACAGATTCTTGGAGAAGGGTGGTTCACAAGAAACCAACTTGATCACGAGCTTAACATAACAGTCAAGTGACAACCCGGTGATACTTTCGAGAAGATATTCGGAAAATCACGAACCACCGATATGTTACTAAGATCGAGAACAATCTTGCTTTTCAGGGCAAGACGATATGATCAAATGAGTGAGGACTTGACACAATCCTAACTCATTGATCGAAGGGTGCACCGGAAATAAGGACTAGATAGCACGATCAGTCTTAGAATGATGATTCAAGAACCAACACGCTAAGAATGAAATTATTATCCTTTAACTACCAAGCAACAAAGTTGCTAGCAGTATTGATTTCACACGCCATGATTCATTTGTCGGCATTCCGGTTACAATAACACAGGAACCGAGGAATGAACAATGATGGCAAAAGTATCACTGTACCAAGAGTTCATAGGATGGTGTGCAATTCCTATAACAATCCCGATATAAAAGATGGTAATACTCCAAGGTAGAACAGAGCAAAAGCTGGATTGGCATTTTGATCTGCGGAGTACAATTGTTTTGACCCAATCCTGGATATGGAAGATGTACTGGAGTTTGTTTCTCCTAGTCATTCTGCGATAGAATGGCTTGACGGACCACAAGAGTAATAGGCATTGATAAATGAGTGCACGCATACTCTTGACTATCAATTGATAGACGAAGGTCAGTAGACAACTAAAGAGGGACAACTCAAAGGAACATATAACTTTCTGAGTTGTGGAGGCATAGATTAGTATGTCAAACCAAGTTCAACAAGTTTCTTCCGAATAACCCATGCAGAAAAGTAGAACTGGCAGGGTCACAATATATAATGGAGAACTCATCAAGAGCACTCTTGTTGTCATCTTCTGGTTCAGAAGAACTCCTGCCAAGAATGGTTCATGGTAATTGGAAGAAGGATATACCACGAACCTCGAGGACTATCGCAAAGTTACTAATATCCTAAAGGAACTAGCAACACTATCAACATGAAGTAAGTAGAGTGAATCTCGGGTTCAAAACCCAGGAATAGAATGCCTACTAGCTAATAACATCATGGGATGCTTTCAAAAATAATGGCCAGAATCATCACACTGGGGATACAAAAGCATTGCTAAATTGCTAGGTGACTTCCTAAACACCTAAGGTCATAATAATAGCTCCAACATCTACGCCGAGGTGACAAAGTACCTCAACCTACCGATTAGTGTGCTTATTCCGACCAAAAGGGACATCGGAGACAGAAGGAAAGGAGTTGCAAATGCATCACACTGTTTAGAGACCTAGGATGACTCGGACAGCATAACGGCTGTAAATGCTCAGAAAAGATTTGAGACAATCACAAAATGGTGGCATAACCACTCAACATCACAGTATCAAGGTTCCGAGATCAACAGTAATCATACAGAAGTAGCAGGAACTGAAACGAGGCTTAAGTCCAACAATTCTATAGGTCTACGGATTAGTAACACGTGATCCTGATAGAAAGAAGAGAAAGCCTAGTTCCTTAACCCCCGTAGAAGAGAAGAGGTTGACTCAGATCAGAAGGCCATGAGGTATAAGGAGTAAAAAGAGCCTTACGTTCCATCCCACAATCAATTCCCTTATATAACTAAGAATTTCTAGACTCAACTTCGACCAGTTTGGCTTGGAGAACCTACAGACAGTCAAGCTCTGATACCAATGCTGTCAGGACCCCGACTCAATGCCACATCGATCTAGCATGTAACACCTCATATCACTTTGCGGCCTCACGCACGGTATTTCCACGGGTGTCGCCTTACCTTTGCCCGGGACCGTTTGCGCCTTTTGGCACACGTATATGACAGTGTCGCTAGCATCCATATGATAAGGAGCCCGGGCTGACATGGCTAGTCGTAAACCCAAAGTGGCACAGACTTACAGGGACAGGCATCCATGACCCAGCATCGAACGTGTCGGTCATCAGCGAGTGAATCCAGGCTGTAGCACTGGGCTAGCAGGACTCCGGTGAACCGGGCTGTAGCGGGCTAACATGACTCTGGTATTCATCGCGTGACATTTCCCCGAAGGGACAGACACAGGAAC